>NC_056749.1:553684957-553712457 GCF_019279795.1 Protopterus annectens | reverse complement strand
AGTCTCCCTGATCAGTTTTCATCTAGTCTTTTCATCACTTTTAGAGGGACATCCAGTTCTTTTCAACATCAATTTTGTCCCATATTTTCTCCATGTACTGATGACTGTCTTCACTGTGTTCCATGATAGATCCAATAATGCCGAAATTTTTTGTACCCTTCTCCTGACTTATGCCTTTCAACAATGAGATCTCTTTGATGCATTGTAAGTTCTCTGCGAACCACGGCTTTTGCTGTAGCAGGAAACCGAGTACATGTCAGGAAAATCCTACCAGGACAGCTGAACTTTATTTGGGGTTAATCAGTCTCTTTAATTGATGGCAGGTGTGTACCCAAGAAGACTGAATGCTGTAATTAAATCATAAGGCAGAAAGACTTAAGGATGTATAGCTGATAGCACAAGTTAGGCCACAGTCCTCAATCTACAGGTTTTTATGATGTATGTGGAATGGAGGCCAACATGATCAACTACTTTTGCATGTCATAAAAATAGGTTAATTATGCTGGCTTTTGGGAGTTTATAAAGTTTTTGGTAAATGACAGTGTGGTATCTAAAGGATGTACACAACCTTTGAACATGCTGTCATTTAGCAGTCTACATATGACCGATTTTGTTGTGGAAGTCAGGGAAAACTGCTGTGCAATCTATTACTGCTTAGCTCCTAGGCAGAATACATTTTTTGCCCACACTTTCCTATCCTCTCCCCTCCCAAACACATTGAAAATCTTCATCTTGAACTCCCAAAGTCTTAATAACAAAGTCCACCTTTTCTAGGCTTGGTTAACCCATAACCAACCAGATATCTTAGCCATTTCTGAGACTTGGCTTAAAACCCATATCTCTGATTCAGAGCTACTTCCCCCCGGACACCATATCATTAGAAACGACCAACCTATAAAAAAAGGTGGTGGCTCTGCCATAGTTTACTCTAAATCAATAACTGTAATTCCCCTCCAAATTCCAGTTCCTCAATTCAATAATACTGAACTTACAGCTGGACTACTGAAACTAAATAGACAGAAAAATATCTGTATTATTGCCCAATATATCTCCCCTGGGAACAATATCCCTATCCTCGAAGACATTCTCCAATGGGCATCTACTAAAGTTAACTATGAAACATACATCTTAGGTGATGTAAATACTGACTGGAACAAAATTAACTCTCTCTCTCCTTCCCAAGCCATCAACCCTTACAACTTCACTCAAACAATACACAATATAACCAGACCCAACAAAACTAACCCTCCAGGATCCTCTATTGACTGGATCTTAGTCTCCAATCCAAATAAAATCACCAATTCTGGAACAATTCCAGACACTTTAGTGACCACCTCCCAGCCTTTATTCGTCGTGCTACCAACTCTTCTCCTCACCAACACCAATACATCCTAACTCGTAATCTTAGTAACTTTAACCCTACGACCTTCTCAAACCTATTCAAACAAATGAACTGGCAAGACCTTAAATCTCTCCCTCTTGATGCTGCTATCGACCACTTCAACTCTGTTTTCTTAGACACACTTAACTCTCTTGCCCCTATCAGAATTGAAAGGGTAAAAATAAATACTGCTCCTTGGTTATCTAAACATACTAAACAAATTATGCATCAAAGGGACAAACTATGGAAGCTGTTCCAAAACAATAAACTGCCTAGCACCTTGCTCCAATATAAGCAACTACTTAACCAAGTAAAACAACAAATTACCAAGGACAAAAAATCCTGTTACACCAACCTCCAGTCTAATAATAACAACAACCCCAAGAAATTCTGGAATTCAATAAACTCTCTCCTTAATCCCGGCTATAAAAACAATCCCTGCCCTGACCCAAGTAAATCTGACCTAGAACTATGCTCAGAATTTAACTCTTTCTTCATACAAACAATATCTGACCTAACCAAGACCTTCCCTAGCAATAACGCATCTGTTCCCCTATCTTCCCCCTCCAATTCCTCCAATAACCCTCCCCTCAGGTTCGAGCTCAAACCTGTCTCAACTAACTTTATAAAAAGACTTCTGTCTAAACTTAAACCCTGCTCTAATGCCCCTGACAATATTCCCTCCACTTTCCAAAAATGTGCCGCAGATGGGATAGCAATCCCTATCAGCATCATTATTAATAGATCTATTAATAAATCTTACGTTCCCCAAACTATGGCATTCAGCTTACATCCTTCCTCTTCACAAAGGAGGCAAGAACACCAGCATCACAAATTTTTGCCCTATTGCTCTACTCTCACCAATCTCTAAAATCTTAGAAAAGTGTATCCACTTCCAACTTATGCCTTTTCTAATCCAAAACAACCTTCTTACACCAACTTAACATGGCTTTCGCTCTGGCCATAGCACTACTACTGCTCTACTTTCCTTCTGGCCATAGCACTACTACTGCTCTACTTTCCTTCTTAGAAACTATCAATCAAGCCCGAGATTCAGGTCACCTGGTCAATACTGTTTTGCTTGATCTCTCTAAAGCTTTCAATACTGTTTCCCATAAACATCTTCTCCTTCATCTATCAAACCTGCATCTCTCATCTAACTCTCTATCCTGGTTCTCTAGCTACTTATCAGTCTCAGGCAGTCAAATGGAAAAACTCCATCTCCTCCTTCCTACCTACCCCAACTGGTGTACCACAGGGATCCATCCTTGGACCCATGCTATTTAATATTTTCATTAGCAACTTTCACATTGCTATCCCCGATGCCAAAATTATTCAATATGCAGACGATTCAACCTTAGTCTGCTCTGCCTCAAACATCTCTGAACTGCTTCTCAAAACCCAAGCTGCCTTCTCAACCACTGAAAACTGGATGCGCCAAAACCACCTCTCCCTTAACGCTAACAAATCCAAAATTCTCCACTTCTCCCCCAGAAAGTCTTACTCCTATGACAAAGACACTTTCAAAGTCCTTAGTAACTCCAACTCCACTACTGAAGTGGCTCCCTCTGCCAAACTTCTCGGTGTTATAGTCAATAAATTCCTAAAGTTCGACATACACATTAAACAAAATATTAAGAAAACCCATCAAAAACTAGGCATGCTATATAGGAATAATCACTTTCTCTCTCACTCCACCAGGCACACTTTGGCCACTACCTACCTTTTGCCCTCATGATTATATGGAGCTCCTCTCAACCAACTTGTCATCCTCCATCACCTCCAAACTAGAAAGCTGCTACAATAAAATCTCTAAATTTGCCTCCAACTGTATAAATTCCATCCATCATTGCCTTTCCCTTCAATCACTAAATTGGCTAGAACTACCAAACTACCTAAACTATCTGCAGCCCACCACAGCACACAAACTTATATTTCAGCCATCTAACTGTCCTGCCCTAGCTAACATCCTTCCACCCTATATTCCCAATAGAACTCTCAGATCTGAACATCAAAACCTGATTGCTATCAATAAACCTAAAAGTCCAGCTGGCCAACTTCTCTTCTCCTTCACTATTGGCAAGACTTGGAACTCTCTCCCTTCCTCTTTAAGAACAACATCAAACTCTGAAAATTTCAAAACTCAGCTTTTCAAACATCTGTCCACTAAGTGGAAATGCTCCTGTCTTCACCCTACCTAAAACTATACAAGAATACACCAATATCCTACGTAGAATGTAAAAAGGTGAGGCAGTGCATATAGTCTACCCCACCTAAACATTATCCAAGAACTCATTGATATCCCACATGGAATGTACCCTTGCTCTCAAAATGTCCTACAATTATTTATCTTTGAACCCCTTGTGTAAATACTGTAAATAGATTTTCTTAACTCTCTTCTCTATATGCTTATATAATGCATTTTCTCAAATTACTCTAAGAATAGCTTTATAAATGTATAGCCTTTTTTAGAATGTGCTTATGTGCTTATATAATGCATTTTCTCAAATTACTCTATAAGAACAACTTTATAATTGTATAACCTTTTTAGACTAAACTTAGTGAAGTTGTACTTGACTATTTTGTAATAATGAATGTTCCCATTGTACAAACTGGTCACCTCAATGTATCACTTATACTTTTTCATATTTTGTAATTTGTAATTTGTATTTATTTTTGGAGCTTTTCTCCCCAGGCCTCCACTGAAAATGGGTCCCCAGAACCCAGTGGACCTCCCCGGTAATCAAACTGGAAATAAATATATAATAAACTTGCCACCTTTTTTCCAAATATGCATTTTTCGACTCCTCCATTTTTCTTCATAAAAGATACTCCACTACAAGGAGTCACTGTTCGTGTAGGTCATATTAATCACAGACTGTAGGTGATAAGACTATCTCTTCTCTCTAATTTAGATCAACCACTGTCTCACTGTCCCCTCTGACACTGTTGAATTTACCAAGACATGAAATGAATATCATTTAACCAAAACTAATAACCCTTATACCACTCCAAGTAGCCCTACCCTTTTTCCCTTTCCTAACTACATTACTTCTGAAGCTTAAAAGTAATGATATCCTCGGAGTTGCTCTACTAACATATCACACCCATACTTCAATCACCCCCACCTTTTCTAATATTTCCATAGTTAAGTTGCCGCTTTTCAGCATTTTATTTGCTAGAAATTACAGATATTACAGAATATTTTTCAATGTTATCTCTGGCTTTGCTATACACAAGCCTAATTAATGTTCCAACACTGTATATACCTATGCAAGCTATGTATATGTGGTTTCTAAATATTTATGTATGTTTTTGTGATTTTTTTCTCTCATTTATGTGCACTTACCTATATTTTGTATTGCTTTTGATAGAATTGTATTTTATTTATATGTCAAAAAAAGAAAAAAAACAAACTGATTTCTTTTGTATGCTGGAATATAACCGTGACACATTTGAGGCCATCATGAAATCAATGGAGTATACATGTGTATAAGTAACAATACATGTGTGAAAACACATGCATAAAAGTAGCAATGATACTAACCTTATGGAAGCTTCTAGAATTATATAGAAGTATATATGGACAATGGAGCTAAAGGTACGACGACTGGTTGAGTAATGGGCATGAGATCAAGTGTAACACCATGTGAAATGCTTATGAAATTAAAGGTTCATAATTTAATAGTAGGCTGCTGATCAGGTGAACCATTTATAGCCTAGCTGCATGATTTCACACTGTAGTTTCCAACACATGAAATGAATACCAGATTCCCCCACATACTTATACTCCCTTATGTAAGGGCTTGAGGGATCAGGCCAGAATCCCAAAATGATGAATTTCTTTGAGAACAAATGCATCCCATTTCATGAGGGCTTGAGGGACCAAGACTGGGGCTATAGTTATGATTTCTCATCTAGTCATCAAAGTTATGTTTAAAGATGGTCATGAAACTACTATGCTTTACATCTAATGGGAGCAATCGCTTCCGGCTATGTTGTACCGTCTGTGAGAGATATTTATAATGCTGATAGGTCCTACTTATATTGTGATGGAACTTCCAATTTTTTCAGTGGTTGCTTAGGATGTTATTAGTTTTGTGGATGTGAATGAGGCTACATAAGAGCAGATCCTTCTAGGCTCTGAAGCCTAGGAAGAGGTGCCTCTAAGAATTTGACAGGACAAGGATAAAAGTGAAAGTGCTTTAAGGTAGTCAGTGTAGCTCAAGATGTACTGCACACACCATTGATTGTCCTAGTAAGGAAATGCGTGGTCCGCAATGTGTATTACGCTCTATAACTGGCCTGATAAAGAAGAAATAGAAAGGGATGATTATCTTCTCCTCTCTAAAAGATATACCTCTGATTAGTCTGTTTATGTAAAACCTTCAAAACAATGGCAACATGCTAATCAAAGGACAGCTTATTTTCATTTAAAGTGCACAAGTCTCTAATGACAGCCAATTTTTTTGGGGGGGTGCAGTATTACCTATGTGATAGGAGCAATGGGGGCTTAGGTTTGCTAAAGGCACAATTATGCATTTCATGGTACTGGCCATAGTCTAGGCACCACTTGTTAGTTAGACCACCCTGGAAAATCTGGTAGACAGTTAGGGGGGGTTATAACAGCTCCCAATTTGCAATCACCAGCAAGTATTGTCAGCCATAGGCCTTCTGTGTCCGCACTGATGTTGTAGAAGGAAATACCAAAGAGAAGTGATCTCAATACAGATCCCCTGGGTTCAGCCCAGGCAACAGCACTTTTGGATGAGTGTGTGCCTTCAACACTAATAGACCGGGCTGTGTCAGTGAAACAGTTTGCTATCCACTGGGAAACATAGGGATTTACAATTAGTTTGATTAGTTTATCAATGATGACAGAATGTGGAATTAGTATCAAAGGCTTTGGCCATGTTCAGGTAAACAACGTGAACTTATTTTGCCAGAGTCCAATGCCTGGGTGACGTATCCAAAAATTCCACAAGGTTTAAGGTGCAGTATCTGCCTTGAACAACCCCAGATTGGTTTAGATATGGGGTTTTAAGACTATGTTTTTAAATTAGTCATATAATGATGAGCTCCAGTACCTTACAGATAAGACTGTAGAGGCATAGGAGTCTATAGTTTCCTGGATTGGTAGTGGGTTCCCCACATATTTTGAATTAGTAATCACAAATGCTTGGGAAGACATGAGGTATTCTGAAATGGAAGGATGGAAGACAATGGAATAAATTAAATACTGTCATATAATCTAATCTAGAAATTCCTTATGTGTTGAATCCAGGTCTTATTAATCTGCAGACAGTGTTGAAGGCCCTGCTGTACACTCAGTACACATAGTATATGTGAGGGTGACAATATCTATGCAATAGTGTAATCTTTGTACAGGGTACCATGTTATACACCTAGGTCAGTTAAAGTGACTACTCTGACATAGCATTCATTGTAAATAACAGATGAATTGTAATTTTTGCGTGTTTGAACATTTTGCATGAAAATTTGTGCGGACATCTTCACTCTTGAGCATTAGAGGTATGAGGGCAAAAAGCAATGCTGAACTCATAGCTGTTTACCTTTCTGGCATTTTCTTTCCAATATACTATATAAAATGTGACAGGATAATATGATTAACTGAAGATGCAAACATAGTTGCCTGTGGCAGTGACTGACTGGTATTCCATGACAGGACAATCTGAAATTTATTTACTGCAGGTAAATACATTTTCAAATTCACATTGTTTATATAAAGATGAACACCCGGACATTTGGACATAGTAAGATCATGTCATCATATTAAGATATAAAAATAGGTTATCTTCATTTAAGAGTTAAGTAACATGGCTGTATACAATAATGTATAAAGTTCAGTGTTTTAGCCCAACAAACTAGTCATTTGGTTCTGAAGACCTGTTAAAGATCTTTGTTCTGTAGGTCAGGGTTTGATTCTCTCGGTTTCCATTTGCCTATTTTGACGTTCTAAGGAAGTTACTTTCAAGCCAATGCTTCTCCTTAGCGACGCTTGTGGCCAGTGGGTTTACGTGATTAACAATGAAAAACACAAGTAAAATGAGGCCTCCTACAGAAATACCTATGTTCGTCATCCAAAGGAAACTAGATGTATGGCTGTCAGTCATCTATGCCCTCAGTGTCTTTTTAGACAAACTCTGTCACATTGCAGTGTAATAAATCTGATTTACATTATATCAAGGTGGCTCTACTCAGTACTACAAGTCTAAACAAAACAGTGCACGTATTAATGCCCTCATAGCAACAACTTTTTTTGTACAATTGCACAGCCTTGGCTTCACTGTAGTGACACCACACCTTTATTCCTGAATTCAGTGCTTATCATGCCTTCAGACCCAGTGGTAAGTTAGGGAACGTACCCTATTTGCTAAGGGCCCTATTACCTCAAGGAAAATCTCTTATGATCAATACCTAGAACTTCTCCCAACTTTAGTTACATTGGTTAACTAACTACCACCACAACTGCTGTCCACAAATCATTTCCCATGTCTGCCATTAACTGCAATTATAAAAACACTTTAAAGTACAACAGCGTTCTATCTCATCCTGGGTGACTTATTACCTAAACATCAACTGGAAAAAGTAACATTAATCCTTGATGATGTCCTCACACACATGGCTCCTTCCTGCACCCCATCCTGTCTCCCACTCTTCCTCCCATTCCCCTCATTTAAATCTGAACATAAACCACTCCCACAACCAATGCCTTTAGAGATTTTTCAAAAGTAAACCTGCTAAAAGTCAAGGATAGCAAAATAAACTCCAGTGCAACCCTCAACACGACAACCTCATAGCCAAAGCTGCTGACTTTAACTCCTGAATTCTACTTACTCCTAAATAGTCGCATTGAGAAGGCCATCCCTACTTACTCCATGTATAGTGAGAATTGTAAGAACAAACGCTTGAGAAGGAATACAAACTTCTGCCTCCTGACAGGAAAAGAGAACTGAAACAGGCTAACAAAAATCTTAAATATAGCATTAGGAACAGTAAACCTGAGTATGAATTCAGGGTAGCCACTTAAAACAAAAGTTAAATATAAATGATTGTTACCTCATATCTTCCTGAGAGTCACTCACTTTGCTCTGCACACTTCTCAACTGCTAGGAGTTTTCCCCTCAGCTTTTGCCTTCATCCTAAAACATTTGTTGATCTTCTTCTGACTTACTTCATAAGAATAGATCTGTTCAATTGTATATTCATTATTAATGACTAAAATAAGCCTAAGCAAATAGTTCTGATAAGTAAACATATGGGAGGGGAGCATGAAAAGACGTTCATTTCTAAAAACGGAGTCCTTCTTTGGGCCATCTACTCTGATTTAAGGCTAGTGCTACAGTTTCTAAGTTCTCTAATATACAGGGTTATGATCAGGTCTCTGACCACAAGAATGCTGTTATATATGTGACATATGGATGCAAAGAAATTCTTGATAGAATAGCTAGAGAAAAGAATCTTGGCATCCACGCCTATTGACCTATCATAAAGGATCAAGTAACAAACTCAGGCATGAAAATAGAACAATAGAGTCACAATAAGAAACATGTATGCCAAGTTTAAAAGGTTTAAAGAGGAATTTACATTTCTTTAAATGTACATAGTCTACATACAGATGGGGAAAAGCAACAAGTTCAATTCCTTGACTGGGAGATAATCTCAGTTATGTTTTCGTGTAAAATTTTCGGGCAAACTGACATACTCAAGTGTGTTGCTGCAGATTCAGTTCAGTTTCATTTCGCCTTTCCAACCTTGAAGTGTTGGGGCGTCTTGTGTATTCCAGTGACATAGGAGCAGCATCAGGTCTGATAAGGACAAACAAGATTTAAGTTCTCTTACGGTCTTCACTGAGATCAGCTTGGAAGATTCCATGTAGACAATATTTTCTGAATATACTATTCAATCAACATTTGTGGATCATAGCAAATGTATATCAAGCAGACTTCTTCCTTCATTTAGCAGAACACCATTTTCTGTTAAGATTGGTTTTATTAATAAAGGCAGCAGTGAACTAGGCATTATGCCAAGTCTTAGGGTTAATTGATTTGAATGTTGCTGAAGGAATGTGCATTATGACACCATGTGAGTGGCCAGCATCAGGCAAATGAATACTATTACAGGTAATTAATACCAACAAAGACATGCATCAGCAGCTTTTGTTTGGGGATTGAGCCCAAGGGGTTCTGCTGGTCTAATACAGTGCACTGCACTGTGTACCACTACAAATACAACAAAGTGCTCTGTGTGAGGACTAAGATAATAGCTACAAGACTGAGGTAGGCTCCTCCAGTAGCAATCACAGTTATGGAAATACCTTTTTATTGCATGCATCTGGTGTGGCCATTCATTATTAAGACTGCATTGTGGTGAACAGTGTTTGGAGAACAACTTTCTAAACATTGCATGAAATGGTAGTTAAAAGTAGGGGGCAATATTTAGAGTGGTTTGTTAAGTTGACATCCTATGTTTAAAATGATGAACAAGAGTCAGGTGTGTGACTACTGACAGGGTCACTCGGCACAGAAGATACAGTGGTAGGGAAAGTAGTTGTAGACTGTGTACCAAACAGTCATTCTTACTACAGATTCAGCATGCAATGCCCTGACAAACTGGGTGGTGCAAACATACCTTTGGAAATTGTGACAGTAAGAGCTCCTCAAATCACAGAGAATATTTTGAGCCTCTGCTAGATATCAGAAAGTGTTTTGTAGATTTCCAATCATAAAAAATACACTACACTGTGTAGACCACCACCAACTACCCCCTACCCCACACAACCATAAGTAAAATAACCAATGTGGTGTGTTAAGGACTGCATATAGTTCCATTAAATGAGGTTGCACATCTTCTGTAAAGTAAATTCATGTGTGCCACTGTTCATTTCACTGATTATGTGCACAGGCACATTTTTATTTACAGAGGTAAAGGTGCATTCCATGCAGACAGTGTCTCTGTATGTGTGGATGTAAGAGAGATGGACAAAGATATAATGCAATGTATAGGGTACGGGATTACGACAAAGTCAATAATACCTTGTACTGGATCTGCTCACCTTGCAGGCACAAATGATAAAGCCTTTGCTGGCAGGTTAGCAAGTGCAGTGGTAACTAACCTGGAAGAATAATTAAAAACTTTAAAATCCCCACTATCATTTACAACCAGTTTATAGGGCCTAACACCAGTCACAAAAGTCTCATCATGAAAAAAGTCACTGACCATTTGAGATTCCATTTGTTTCACTGCTTCTGTTTCGGTTTTGCTCCTTGCCTTGAAATTGTCTTGTCATAAATTTAACTTGGCTCTCTGCTTTAGTCACAGTGAGACTGGCAGTGTTCGGAACTGCAGAGACCAAGTGTGTTTAGTCCCCCTCTGCAAAAGACTTTCCAGTCTTTTGAAAAATTTTGTGAAGTTGATTGTAGACATCTTTTTCATGACACCTGTGAAGATGAGTTTAGTAATTTAAGTAGCAATGAAAGCAGGCTGTTGAGAGATATTACCACTGATTCCAGTATGTGGACAATGAAGCCTGATAAAGGGGGAGGGGTCATGGTAATTAGATCAAGTTTATTATCTCAATTCAAGGAGCCTGTTATTGCTATAGGAAACATATGAAGAGGTGTCATGGAATGATGTTTCTATTGGATATTCTAGAACAGATAGTGTATTACATTACATGTTATTTCAGGGGCAAATAATAAAAAATGAATTTAATTTCATGTACACTACCAAACCAATCACTGCCAGTATTTTTGGGATGCCAAAAATGTATACTGATATGAATAATCCCTTTTTGTCCTATAGTGGATGCGTATCATCTAAAACATAAGTTTATTATCTACAAACTTGGATATAAAATAAGTTAGGTGTAAAAAATACTGGAAAAGTTTACAAAGATTCCTGACATTTTTTAGGCTTCTGGTCAATATTAAATTTTCCACTGATATTATTTTTGTCATGATATATGTGCACAGTTTATTCTCAGTCATTCCTCCAGGTATTTAAATATACTGACCTGGGAACTCATAAGGTTGGTGCTATGGTGTCCCTAATGTAATTAGTATTGAAAAACAATTTTCTCCATTTTTGTGGGCCAGTTTTTTTTTTTTTTTTTTTTAGACAGCTCACTGGTATGGCCATTGGGGCCACATGTGCCCCCATGTTCATCAATTATGTAATGGCTGAGTGGGAAGCTCAATAGTGACTTTAAAGGCACTTGGTGACTCTATACCAGGTTTTCAGATGACATTTTTATTTGTGGACAGATATCCTTGAAAGATTAGAAGTGTTTTTTTTTTTTTATTACATTAATAATGCCATACAGTTTCTCTCCTTTTCTCAGTTTTGATAAATATACAACTATTTCTTTAGATGTGGAGAGGAGTAAAGCTATGGCCAGTCAAAGATTTGTCTCTAATATCTATCGCAAGCCAAGTTTTTCAGACACATATCTCCACTATTCCAGATGGCATCATACACATCAGAAAAAAAGTCAGTGGTTAAAGACCAGCTGTTCAGATTGGCCAGAATGATATCTAAACTTGATAATTTTCTTTGTGAATGTGATGTCCTTATGGACATGTTTTTGAAGAGAGAATACCCCCAACATTTTAAATGAAATACGATAAGAAGTGATTATTGAGAGAGAAACGGGGTATTATTTACCTATTTTGAGTATTAATGGCAGAGCTAATATTGAGATGAAAAGGGTACCTGACCAGCCGGGAAGTTTCAACAGGAAGTTGTTTATATCTACATTTACACCTGATAGTTTTGCCATTACTAAATGTATTAATAAAAATTAGAGTATTTTTATACAGATTGTAGTGTATTAAGTAAAATTGGTGATAAACTATTTTATGTTCATAGGAGAGATAAGTCATTTAAAAATTATTTGGAAGAAGTAAGAAAGCAAGGGGATGGCATAAAGCATTTAGAGTGAAAAAATGTGGTTTGTCCACATTGCTCTAAGATTATTTCTGGTAACATTTTTACAGTTACAGAAGTGATGTATAAGGTGGTATTATAATTGTTCCACAAATGTGGTATATTTAGCCCAAACCCTAAAATGTCCTGCCTTCTACGTGGATGACACCTCCAGGAGCTTAAAGGATTGAATTTATGAACACAGCCTGGATATTAGAAACAAACCTACTAATACATTGTACAAGCATGTACTGGTATGTGACTCTCATACTTTTGGCTTTGTAGTAATAGAGCAAATTAAGAAAGCCATTCAGGGTAGAATAATGGCTGAACATCTTTATGCTTGTGAGTTGAGATGGCAGATCAAATTAAATGCCGCTAGCTACCCTGGTCTTAAACTGTTTCCCTTAATTCAGTTTTAAAGTTGAAGCATTATGAGTGTGAGTGATTCTACTGATTCTTTTGTTTTATCATGTGATCCTTAGGAAGGATATTTAAATGTTTGTTTTAACCTAATATTTTAGTTCTGATGAAGTTTGTGATGCCCGTGCACTGGCCCATTAATCAAGGAGCCTCAAATCCTTACCACTAACACCAGTGAAGGGTGTCCACATTGGGAAGGATAACAAATACACACACACACAAACACACACACACAGAGTAAAGTATAATTTCCCTTAAGAGCACACAGAGATCACAATCATTCTGGGGATGGTGTCTCCCTTTCTCGCCATATCCAGAATAAGACTACCCACTGGCACAACTATAGCATAGAGTCCTTAGCCAGCGTTCCAAGCCAAGTCCTCCCAGGGCTCCCTCTGTCCAACCTGCACTTCATGTCCCTGCCCAAGTAGCTAACATACACACACACTTTGAGATATGATTTATATACAACCACAGGTTCACTAGCTGTGCCCCTTCTGTCCAGGCTATAAGGCAGTGATCCACTTCCACCAGAACCCCTATTTATCAACCACCAATAAGGCCCTTCGCAAAGGGTATCCACTTTTACTGTGCATTATTATTATCCAGTTAGTAAGTGTGACCAGAAATGTTAAGGCTTATTGGAGAGGCTTTGTACAGTATCACTATATACATGTAATGTACTCTATAGCTTAAATTATCTCTACACAAAACAGCCACAGTTGAAAGGTTTAAAAATATTTAATATTAAATAATAAAAATACAAGACAAATCTCCTCACTTCAATACAGTGCTAGTCAAGAGTTCAGAGATCACAGAAAAAATGCTTAATATAATACTGCAGAATAGTCTCACATAACTATAGAACATAGCTAGACTAAAGCTGGCTAAATCCTATCTAGCTCTAAGAGCAATACTGTTCTAAATTCTACTTGCATACAGAACAAAGGCAGAGTACTGGTGAGTTGTCAGTTCTGAAGACAAATACAAAATGCTCTGATTCTCTCTCTCTAAGAAAGTCTTAAATTGATAATACATCACTGCTGACTCATTTTAGATGACATAATTCTTGACACTTATGATTTAATTTCCCAGGCTAACAGAAACTCTGAGTTTCAACAGTTCATTGATCTTGCACCTGGCCAGGAAACCACAGCAATAACAATCATTATATATGTAAAATCTAGCAATTATCTCTGGTCTCAAAACAACAGAAGGAATTTCTTAGTCCAGATATTATGTCTCTGAGCTTTGAGTTCTAACAGTCGTAAAATAATTTACTTTATCAGCTTTCTTCCAGCAGAGTGCACTGTGGTTACATTTTTGATGTTCAACATTTAACACATTTTTTTTTTACATTTGTGAAAGAGCCTGTGGATTTTATTAACATTTACAATGACATAGAATTATCTACAAAATTATATCTAGCTGGGCAGGCAGCCTTTCAGTTTTTCACAAAGTTCTAGTGAATTTTAGGAACACAAATACTTAACTCTGGTTAATAAAAAGTTTTATACACCATTGCTGGCTCCAAGTTGTCCTCTGTGCATCACTAAGACAATGTACAAGAAAATGTTGGTTTGGCAAAGAGGATATTTTCCAAGTACATTAAATGAATGGTTAAATGAAGGTTTTGTTAATTTGAGAATTGTGCAATGGAATAATAAAATTTGGAAAAAATAAAAGAATGAAATAAAGAATTGGAGAGCTATTAAATAAAATAACAGATAACAATGTTATGAAAACTGTACATACAGGAATGGAAGGAAGAATGAAAGAAAGATATGGAAATTGTATATATAATATAAAAATAAAAAAGGGGTCAAGAATTGTTATAAATAGTAAGAGAAATTGTGGATGAAAATATAAATAAGGAAGGGGTAAAACCTATGGTAGGTGATATTCATAAGGCATTTGATAAAGATGACATGATGCTTTACATAAAGTTATGGAGAAATATGTAAAAGGTGATACAATTGAGACTATGTATGTCTGCCTATCAAAATAACAGATATAAATCATTAGTAAATGGATGGTTGCATAAAGAAATGTGTTAGTTGTGGTATATGAGAAGGTTGTCCTATTTGTGCTATACTGTTTGCTATGGTTATGAAAGTGAGGAGTGAATTCGTCTGCAAGAAGCAAAATTCTAGATATGTGGTATACAAAAACTGTTTTTTATTCTAGTAGTTTTAACATATGCAGATGATACAGTTGTAGTTGCTAGGAATAAAATATGGATGAAAAATATTTTATGTTTAATAGAAATGGGAATAACTGAATAAAAGTAAGTAGGTGACAGTGAGAATTGGTGGGGACTTTCTTCTATGAGTAAAGTACCTTTGTTAAGGACAAAATTTGGGAAAATTCTGGTTCGAGTCAATGAGATAATTTAAAAGAAATGAAAGATGTATATGTTTTTGTGGAAAACATATGTTAGACTTTAAGAAAATGTGTTTTGTCAATATAATATTAATGGGGAAGACATATATAGTTCTAATATTTATATGATCCCAAAAAATATGAAAATAAATTATTCAACTACTGTTTTCTTTTATATGGAGTTGAAAATTTAACTCTGTAAAAAGAGGAGTATTTGATATGAGTGAGGATGAATGAAGATTGGGATTAATCCTGTTATATATTCTGTTTCAAATAATTTGTACAGAGTATTAAAATGGATAAAGAGAATGAAACTTTAATAGTGAGAATGCTAAAGTATGAAAAATGGGATATGAAGAAAAGAAGATGAGAGAAAGAATATAATAAATGACATTTAAAATTATCAATAATAAAATAGTAACATATAAAGTGAAAATTGATGATACAGAAAGACAGAAGGATAAAGTATAATAATGTTATGAAAACATTTGTAAATCCATGGGAAAACTTATCAAAACAAGTGATTAATGTTCTTAACGTAAGGAAAAGGTGATGTTCAAATATAGTAGAATGTCAATATTTTTAATGGAGACTGGTAGTAAAACTATAAGGAAAAATAAAGAGAAGAAGCTTGTTCTGTGGGGAAGAAGAAATGGAGCATGCAGTTATTGAAATGTGAAAGAGCAGCAAATCTTTGGAAAGTTTTGTGAGGAAAAATGTTTAAAAAAAACATTAGTGATCTAAATTTTATATATATATATATATATATATATATATATATATATATATATATGTGTGTGTGTGTGTGTGTGTGTGTGTGTGTGTGTGTGTGTGAGAGAGAGAGAGGATAAAATAGAAAAATGTTAATAGAAAAAAATATTCTATATAATTTTTATTTGGAGTGAAAGATTGAATTACATTTTATGTAATAAAACATAGATATTAGCATATATATTGTTAAATATTAGATTGTGGTTGTGGAAAAATAAGTGGGGGTCAAGTCTGAAGGATTAATGGAAAGATGGATATAGCAATGGGTCAATGTCTTTTTTGTAAATATGCAAATATTTATTTTATGGGCTTTTTTGTAACAAATAAAAAACCCATATGTTTTATGATAGGTGTCAAGGAATCTTTTACATCTACCTGTGCTACCACCAACTGAAGCAGATAAGACCTAAGAGCAACATCAAATCCCAATAATGGTACTCTAAAGAATGAAACATCCTCTTATGATTCACTACAGTGTCAGCATCTACCTGGTTCGGGAAGAGAGCCCATAACTTTCTGCACCAAAGGCAAGTGTGCTACTTGTTCCACTGACACTAGTAGTTAACCACCTGCAACAAAAATAGTGGGTAAATAGCATGAAAGCCTTGTGAATAGTCATCTCAGATAATCTCAAATAATCCTATTTGCTAGCATTTTGACCATTTCCTAAGGATACAATTAAAGCTCTTAGTCAGGTGAAGTACAGAAAATAGGCAGCTATGACTGCTTTTTTTATTAAAATAGATTGCACCTTTCATGTTTGTTGGATTATAAATGGATTGGTAATAAGGATGCAAGCAGTGAGCCTTACCCTTTCCATTAGATGAGTGAACTGATCTTCATGATGATTGACAGAACTATAGTTTCAAGCACAGAACTAGCTGCTGTGTGTGCTTATGACAATAACTCAAACTTAACAGGAAATTTACACAGGGGTCTGGATTATGCATTGCTACTTGATGACTGGTGTACGTTCTGCACCATCTGTTTTTCAACAGTAATAAAGCATAGTTGTGTGCTTAGATAATTTGCATATTATTGACAAGAGAGAAATGAACCATCTCACTAACTGACAAGGAGTTGTAGTATAGAAAGGCAATATCCATGAGTTAGGAAATAAAATGCTAAAGAAAATATAGACTGAATACCAGAGACATGTACTGTACAGGGAAGAGATCCAGTCTTGTGGAAATCATTGTTGTTCTCTCATGAACAGAAGATTGCTACTGAAAAATAACGTGGACTGGCAATTGAAAGGGTTTCAGCAAAATGGTTTCAAAATGCATCCAGAAACATTGATTTGTAATATGCTGTCGGGACTTCATGACTAATACTTAGTGCCATTTGCTTATGTTTTAGTAGACAGCAGAGATGGAGCGATTGAGCATGGTATGCTTTCAAGAGATCAGTGGCCATCAGAGCCAGAGTTAGGTCATCTGGTGCACTGGACATTTCCCGAGGTTTGTTCTCCCCTCAACCTAAAGTAAAGGAATACAAAAAAAGATTTCCTCCTTGAATTGTAAATATAGCAAGCTCCTTTGCTGTAGTTACTAACACACTGAGTTTGCAAATGCAGTCATGAGCATTGATTAAAGAAGCTGAGATATCACCCATTGCACCCATTCTTAGATGCACTTGCTCTCTATCACCATCTACAGGTTTCGCCCACTAGCAGTTTGTGTAGAGGGCAATGTCACCTTTACCTTATCCTAGTTATAGCTGCGAAGACCCGCTGCCTTCCAGAAATAAAACTTTAGCTAGTTATGCATCGAGGGCTTTCTTCTGCAGAAACAAAGTATTTTCAAATTGAGAAGTAGAGAAGAGTTTATTTAGAGTGTATAAATTCCTTTAGTGCCTCTAGGTAAAAATTAAACTTAATTACTAAATAATAAACCTTTAGCATTATCTGGAAAGCACAAGAGATTGCCTTCCATAGCAAAAGCTAGAATACAGAGATGTGCTCTAATACAGATCTAGAACAAGAAGCCAAAGGCAGATTTCCATACATAACAGATGGGTCACAAGCTCATCAATAGATATAACCACCGCAATTGCAAATCAAATCACTGTAAACATTTGTTTTTGCAGGGGAGCATGTCTTCCCATAACTATCCCAAGAAGAGGGTACTTAGATCCCTGTGCTTGCTAGACAGATAGGTATAAAGAGAGAGAGACTGGCAGATAGACATGGCATGGTCAAACAGTCAGCAGAAAGATAAAGCTGAAAAGGGAAAAACATGGCTTTGTAAACTTAGATAGATGGATAGAGTAATGCAAATATAAAAAATATTCTTGGAGTTCAAGCTTCAGTGAGTTTGAATCATCTGGTGTCCTTGCAGGGAATTTACTTTTGACTGATTAATCCTATATATCTTCCATATTATCAGTCTATCATCATCAAATATGCATAGTAGCCAAAATTCACGGTAGTACTGATGGTCTCTCTAGAGTTCTAATACAAGAAATTTCTAAACCAAACCTTTGAAGAACTTATACAATACATACAATACTTTGCCTACAGAACACTTACAGAACATTTTTTTCAATGCAGTTTTGATAGGATGAATAAGAATGCAGACAAATGCAGAGCTTCAAGAGGGAAAGCTAGAAAACCAAGTAGTAACATATGCTAATAAAAGTCTGAAAAAGTTATTTAGAAGTTTTCAAATGTTAATGCAAAAAAAAAGTTGCTGCTTTAAGCCCCTTGGTTCAGTTCCAAGCATAGGTTCCTTTCTATACTGTCTGAGTTTCCTTCCCATATTCCTAATTATTTTTAGCCTGGTAAGCATTCCTTTTCACATTTCAAGGACATGCTAGCAAGTAAAACGGTTATTCTTTACATTTCCTATAGCTTTATAATGTTTGCAGCATGTGAGTGAGTGAATTCATATACTAGTGTCTTGTCTAGTACCTGGTTCTTGTCTTGGTTTTTTAAGACAGGCTGCGGCTCCATGTGACACCGCAAAGGATGGAAATGGAATGAACAAATGAATGAACAAATAAATGATGCTTGTAGCTTAGCTCTCATTTTGAGTACAGTTTTCCTTCAGTAATCTTGGAGCTTCCATGTTGCCATAACTGCATTTGCAACACTGGACCTTAACCAACTGATTTGAAACCTGTGCAAAAGTGGTGTGTGTGTGTGTGTGTGTGTGTGTGTGTGTGTGTGTGTGTGTGTGTGTGTGTGTGTGTGTGTGTGCGATGTTAAATATAGTCTACATAAGTAATAGCTGATCTGATCACATTCGCATCTGAGGTACCAATGAATATATTTTTATTTTAAACATCACTAACTGTTCTGCACACACATGTGCCACTCGTGGACATTTATGGCAGCTGTCTCTACATACTG
Source organism: Protopterus annectens (assembly GCF_019279795.1). Taxonomy (NCBI): domain Eukaryota; kingdom Metazoa; phylum Chordata; order Ceratodontiformes; family Protopteridae; genus Protopterus; species Protopterus annectens. The sequence continues at coordinate 553,693,201 of NC_056749.1, read as the reverse complement.
AAAGCAGAAACATGCATAGAAAAAGAAGCTTTATATATTGCAGACTCTGTTTATAGGTCTGCAGCAGATTTCATTGAAGACACCCTCTTGTTTATTAAGACAAGGTTAAGCAGTCTGCAGTGAGACCTGGGATTACTTTGTGCTGCCCTCTGTATGAACTATAAGCACCTAAATTATAAAACAGATTTTGCACCTGCCAAGTCATCATAGCAATTGGTTTGCATTGCTTTACCTTCTGACCTCTATGCTGGTAAATCAAACAAATATCAATTAGGCCATTTCCAGTAGGAAACACTCACCTTTAAAATGTTCATAAGACTGTTGTACAACATATTTAATTGTAAGGACTTTCGTTCTGTAAATATTAGCACAGCTGATATATTTTCCTAGAGAGTTCTGTGAAGAAACTAGAACTGTGCTGACAGTCTCCGTAAGTGCCAGCAGAGCCATAATACCCTGTTTAGAGAGTTTCTTTTTCTTTTTCTCCACAACAATTCATAGAAAAAACAACCCAGAAAATATCATTAGACCTACACGTGGCTGCAGAATGCAACTGCTAAGTCAAAGGACTTGAAACTGATTAAGAACTTTCTGTACCAGACATTTCATCATGCTAATGTTATTTTTCACCTGGAACAGCACTGAGTATGAAGTACCTTCTGGCTAGGTATGCTGACCTTTGTGTAGCTACAAGAGACAAGAAAGTTAATTGCTTTCTTTTGCTTCACCTTTTATTACATGGGTTACTTGCCCTTTAAGGAAAAGAGCACGCAAGTGTAGCTCAATGACAATATACGAGTGCACACACTGCTCAGTAAGAGTCCTTTTTTTCTCAGTTACAGTGTCCTAACCATCTGCTACCCCTGTATTAGCACTGAAGAATTCAGCTCTATTTCTTTTCACAAACTGTATGATATACTCATGTTCCAAACTAAGGAGGCACTCTAAAGCGAAATATTAGTCATAAACCAACATAACCAGTGTCAAGGCCTAAAAGCAGAGCTGAAAGTAGCATTTGCTTGGTTTTATGTACCCCATTTTATTTATACTTTTAAGTCAGATGGAAAACTGGGCTTTTTTCAGTCACAGTCTCACTACACAAGCAATAATTCCTGATGGGTTGCACATAACAGGGTAATAATGGACTGCCCAGGGGTACTGAAGCCTGGCACCAAAGATATCAGGCCTCTGTACCCCTGGAAGGCCCATTATTTTGCATTGTGCTTAAAACACTTGGTTTTATTACTAGTTTATACATATTTGCATGCAAAGTGTTCCTCCAGCTAATGTTTCAGAGTTGGTATTGGATATGTAGTAGCTGCTGAAGAAATTCACAACATTATATCAATATTTAATACTATCTATGCTCACAAGAACATGTAGATGATCAAAATAGCTGCAACTCAGAATATCAAAAAGGAAAGCTTCTTTAGTATTAGAAAATATCTTTTTGTTCAATAGTCAAGTTTACAATCAAGTCTCTGGTGTTGCCATTGGCACGGCTGTGGCGAACACCTATGCTAATTTCACTTTGAGCAAATGGGAAGAAATAAATGTATATAATGATATGAATTGAAATGATTGAATTGAATGATATCGAACAGAGTTCTTTTTTATAAGCACTTTGTGGACAATGTTTTATAATTTGGAGGGTAGCAATAATGAATTACACAAATTTAAAACTTTGCTAGATCAATCCACTGAATTCTTGAGATTTGATATGAAAATGTCTGATTCATTTATTGACTTTTTAGATGTACGTATTATGATAACTAAAGATGGTTTGGATACCTGTATTCATAAAAAGGATGTTTGTACTAACAAATACCTTCACAAAAATAGCATGCATGCCAAGCATGTCTTTAAAGGTGTAGCTAAAAGCCAATACATAAGGGCTAGTAGATTGAATACAAAACTGGACTTATGCATTGAGCAAATGAATGAAATGACTAATGACCTTGTTATGAAAGGCTATGATATTAATGAACTGACTTGTATCAAAGATGATATCATTTCACTTAGGGATAGTAAAGCAAGGCCATTTTTTTTCACAACCTAGGGATATACATGATCAGGATGTATCTAATAAATTACAACCATTAAGATATATTATGTCGTACAGTAGAGCCACTGAGGATATACAGCATATTATTAAGGACAACTGGGACATACTTAAAACTATTCAAGAATGTGAAAGATGGTTATCTAATGTACCTATGCTTAGTTACAAAATTTGTAACAATTTAAAATAGCGTCTATGTTAAAAAGTTTTCTTTAAACAGACCGAAAGGTATTAAATTTCAAAAGAAAGGGACTGTCCCATGTTATAATTGTTCCTGCTGTGCTAATATATGTCAAATGAATGAGTTTATACATCCCTCTAGTAAAAGGAAATATATATTTAACTATATGGCCACGTGTAATACTACTATGATTGTTTATCTAGTGACTTGTACTATCTACGAGATAGAATTCTGGAACATAAATTTGAAATACATAGGAAAATTGAGACTAACTCCCTAGCACATGTACAAAAAAAGGATATTTCCCATCAGTTTGTATTTAGAGTCATTCAATACTTAATGCCTAGCCTAAGACGTGGTGATATTATTAATAGACTTGATGTAAAGGAATATGAATGGATTGCTTGTATGCAGGCAGACACCCGCCCAGGATTGAATAAACAGGTTACATTAAAACCAATATTGAGAAGCAAGCAACAAAAAATTGCCTGATGTTATATATTTATGTTTTGTTTGTAAATGCATCATATATATATATACATATATATATATATATATATATATATATATATATATATATATACATATATATAAATATACACACATATACACATATATATATATACACACATATACACATATACATTTAAAAAATATATATGTATATTATTTTTAATTATATATTTTATGACCTATGATGGTATTAAATGTGAGAATATCTTCTTAAATATAAATCGAAGACTGCTGATATAATTATTTTATTTTAATAGGATGGCTGCGTCATGGGATTATTTTTAAACTTATATAAAGTGATTGCTGGATTTAATTGTTTTTTAAACACTGAAAGACTTAAGTCTGTTCTTTTATATTAAAACTTTATTGCACCTGTGGATTACTGACTTCACTTTTTTGCCTTTAACTGTTTTTGACACTTTCCACTTAACCAACTTTGCGTACTTTGGACTTTTTTATTTTTTTTACCAGAAAATTTAGAACACCAACTGGCCAATACATTCAGCTCCAACTTTACCCCTCTCTCCTCCTCAATCTTCCTTCAGGAATTACCATCTCATATAACTCCCACTTGCTATCACTAGGGAACAGGTCATTAATATGTTCTCTAAGGCCAAGAACACTGCACCACTGGGCCCTGACAATATCCCTAGATGCCTTCTAAATAGCATGAAATGACCTACCAGGCTCTATGGAATTGCTATTTAACCGTAGCCTCCAAATAGGCTTCATGCCTCATGAATGGAGAACAGCAGCAGCAGTCATCCCTTTGCACAAAGGCAGGCCATCTACAGATTCTGGAAACTACAGACCCATAATTCTCACTAGTCTTATATGAAAGCCATGCAAAGATGCAGCATGGTGATTATCAATAACGATATAGTAAACCTGCAGTCACTGGACCCAACCCAGTTTGGTTTCATCAAGGGCAAGTCAAGCCTACTCAACCTTGTGAACTTCTTTGAGAAGGTCACCAAATCAATGGATGCGGGAAAAAATGGTTAACACTGCCTACCTTGACATGGCCAAGGCATATGACACAATACCTCACTCGGGCATTGTTGACAAACTCAAGAGGTTATGTACAAACCCTTATGTCACCCAGTGAATAGCCAAGTGTCTCAAAGACAGGACCCAGCAAATTGGAATTTGGGAGTCTACCTCTACAAAGAGGCCAGTCACAAGTGGAATCCATCAGGTATCATTCCTTGGGCTGCTTCTTTTTGGCATTTACATCTTTGAAGTCAAGGCCAATGTCAGTTGTCTCTGGCTGACTAAATTTACAGATGATTGCAAATTAAGAGTTGTCATTGAAACTCATACTGACACAACTGCTCTCCAGGATGGGCTGAGAGCAGGGTTGCCAGACATCCCTATTTCAGTGGGACTGTCCCAGGATCAGCAGCCCAATCCAGAGTCTCCCTCTGCCGGTTAAAATCCCGGCGAGCCTCCGCTTTGTTTTTTTTTTTTTTTTTTTTGATTTGCCTGTATATGGGCCAAATAACAAAATTGCAAAACGGAGCTACTGCTGTTTAATGTGATACTGCCGCAGTTTCACATTAAACAGCAGTAACTCCGTCTTGAGATTGTTTTGACTGGCTTGTATACCGGCATACGAGCCTATCAAAAATTGCCAAACACGGAGCTACTTGTCTTTAATGTGGAACTACAATTTTCTGCATTAAAAATCTTTTTTATTTGTCTTCACTTAGTGTGAAAGACCATTTTTTTTGTCCCTAACAGGCTCATCAGAAATTTGGCAACCCTGGCTGAGACAGACAAAAAGCTGGCATCAGAGCCAAGGACTAAAACAAAATGCCAAAAGTGCACAATAGTATCTTTAAAGAAGTTGTGCACCCCCTGTAACTATCATATTGACCATACACCCTTAGAGTTGATCTAGTAGTCAAGGACTTAGCTATACACATAGACAGTAATCTAGCCTTTGACCATCACACGTCTACAGTAGTGAGGAAATCATTCTATGGTGTGCAACTTCTAAACAAAGGTATGGCATTCTAGGTCCAAGGAAGTCAGCATTCTACTGCATCTGGCATTCATCCTACCTATCAATGAGTACAGTGCCTTATTTGGTATGTACCTAACCAGGCATATCCAGTAAGTGGAAAGTCCACAGAGGTCCCTCACTAAAACAGTACAGGGCATAAGTAAAATGTCCAATGCAGACTGCTTCGAGGCCGTATCCCTGTATTCTGTCTCCTACATGCTGTTGTGGGGAGATCTATGCCTAATATACAGGGCATTGCCATACACCACTCTGATGGACCTCCTGCATATTCACAAAAACAAACGGCACCAGTATAACCCATTCTAAAGACTTAAATCTTGACATAAATAGGACATGCTAGAGTGATAGGTATGTATCCCAGGGAATAATTTTGTTTCTGGAACAGGTTCCCCATCCATGTGAAACAGAGTTCCTCCCTAACCCAATTCAAGTGCAACTTTGACAATTGGATTGGGAAGATGAAATACAACCCTGGTTTGGTACCTATGTTGCTAATGGATACAGGCAGCCTGTAAATGTTTTATCTCCTAGGCCCCTGTTTGTAAAGGTTTCATCTCTCAATCCCCTAGTTGCACTTATCAAGGGTACCGGAACTTGTCAGAAATTTGGAATGAATGACAAGGCATAAAAAGTTTGTTCACTTGCTCTGGAAACAAATGTTTACTATACCTGTCCACAAAGGAGATAACACCACAGAAAATCCAACTACCGGCCCCTAGCAATACTGTCTCCCCTTTCCAAAATACTTCAATAAATGTGTACACAAGCAACTCATTGACTACTTACCACAAGAATACCTACTTACTACCACTCAACATTGATTCAACCCTAATTACAGCATTACTACTGCACTCATCTCTTTTATGCATTCTAATTACAGCATTACTACTGCACTCATCTCTTTTATGCATTCTAATTACAGCATTACTACTGCCCTCATCTCTTTTACGCATTCTAATTACAGCATTACTACTGCTCTCGTCTCTTTTACGCATTCTAATTACAGCATTACTACTGCTCTCGTCTCTTTTACGCATTCTAATTACAGCATTACTACTGCCCTCATCTCTTTTACGCATTCTAATTACAGCATTACTACTGCTCTCATCTCTTTTACGCATTCTATCTCTTTAGCTTGGGTTAACAGTAAACTCATCTCCTTTCTCTTTCTAGATCTCTTCAAAGCATATGACACTGTCTCACACCCCTTTGCTCTATTCCAAACTCTCTGACCTTAATCTTGCCAGCACTTTCATCTTCTGGATTTCTAGTTGTCTATCCAACAGACAGCAATCGGTTAAATGTCTCTCCTCAGCATTTCACTTTCACCCATCAAAATGGGAATTCCTCAAGGTTCAATTTTCAGTCCCTTATTGTTTGACATATTTACTAATAACCTCCTCCTGTCCTTCCTCTTCTCTTATATAATTTGCAGACAACTCAACAATCATCTCCACCACTTATTCCCTCAGTGACCTAAACAACTTTATCCAAAATTCCCTCATCTCTGTTGAAAATTGGTTCACTAAAACTCATCCTAAATCCCAAAAACCAAGATTTGTAATCCTCCTTAAATCTCTCACACATCTTAAACCTACCTTCTCCATTAACTTACTTAGTACGGTCATAAACGTGGAAACTCGCACTAAACTTCTTGGAGTCACTACTGATGATAAACTAAGATTTGATGTACTAGTCAACCACTGCATAGAGAAAATGCACCAAACGCTCACCCTTTCTATAGAAATAAAAAAAACATCTCTCAGAAAACTGCAGACTCTCTTCTCCCCTATGCCTATCTTCTCCCTACCCTGCTCTACAGCTCACACATTTTAACCTACAATCATGCTTTCTAACCAAACTTGTAACCACCTATAACAAAGTAGCTAGTTTCACAGCAAACTATCTCTAACTCACATCACTGTCCCTCAAGCAAACTGCTAAAGTGGCTTGAGGTCCCCCACCAACTACTACTCTCTCAACTTATCATTCATTCCATCTTCAACAAACCTTTCACTTGTCCAGCCATCTCCTCACTAATCTCTCTTTATACACCTTCTAGAACCCTTACTAGCTCAGAGCAATTGCTCTTGGAAATATGTTTGTCTTTACGGCTTTTCCCAGTTAGGGGTTGCCACAGCGGAACTCCAGTCCGCTAATGATTGGCAGTAGATTTTTTTTTTTTTTTTATGGTGCCGAGTTGCCAACCCGACACCCAACCTTCAGCGAAGGCACACCCATTCACGCATGTCTATCGGAGGCTACTCAACCACGGAGAAGACATGCAGACTCCACATAGAAGGCACTCCAACCGAAAATAGAACAGGAGAACGTCTTGCTGTGAGGTAACAACTCTACCGCTGTACCAATGTGGCTTCTGCTCTTGGAAATATATAAGGCAGAGAGATCAGTAGGATAAAATTTATATAGTTACACTACTGCCCTAACATGGAATAAACTATCATTGCCAATTAGAGCAATAACTCATGCACATGAATATAAAAAAGCAGTAAGAGACTACCTGCTAAATGCCTGGACATGTCACTGTAAAAAACTCAGTTCAAACTTTCATCCGTAAACAACGCCCCTCTCCCCTCTTCGCTCAGACTTCTCTTAACAGTACTTTTAACTACTCTTAAATAAGGTTCTCTGACCCCTACTCTATCACTGACTCAGCCTTTTCAACCTGCTCTCTCAACCCTCATCTTACCTAAATTCTGACCTTGAGATTTTTAATTCATCAACTTGTATATGACATTGTATATTACTGCAACTGTTTTCCTAAATGTATACACACACATATATAATATATATATATATATATATATATATATATATATATATATATATATATATATATATATATATATATATATAAATACTGCACACATATATATAAATATATATATATATATGTATATATATATATATATATATATATATACATACATATACACACACACACATATATATATATATATTATAATATATATATCTATCTATATATATATATATATATACACATATACAGACACACATATATATATATCTATCTATATATTTATATATATATATATATATATATATATATATATATATATACATATATAACATACACACATATATATGTATATATATATATGTATATATATATATATATATATATATATATATATATATATCACACCATTTTATTTTATATTTATATATATATATATATATATATATATATATATATATACATACATATATAAATATATATACAAGAAAAACTGAGGTTGTACCAGAACGAAAAAACTTAAAAAACTTAAATATGCACTTTGGAGGAAGTATTATCGCGTACACTAGGGATAAAAAAAAAAAATGAGGCGCACTCGAACAGACAGATTTAAGTGCTTTCATTCCTTTAATATTGTGGAACTTCTTCAGAAAACTTAACAAATAATTTGGGTGACAAAA
>NC_056749.1:553520927-553680927 GCF_019279795.1 Protopterus annectens | reverse complement strand
TGGGATATCACTTACATAAGCTTGATGAAGGGATTAAGCTTTAAGGACATGGCTTTCCCAGTCCTATGAAAAGTTTGGTATATAATTTAGATAGGCTGGTGCATACTTGGTTATCAGGTCTTATAAATTTTGACCATTAGCCTTTGGAATATTGCAGGTGCTCTGTCAAGAACCAAAGACATGAATCTCTATTGAGGCAGTCCATTTTTATGTTAAAATGCCATTTTTTCTTAGCTTTTGTAGGTAGACGAATTTGCCAATAAGCTTTGGTTATGTCCAAAGTTGGAAAAAAAAATAGTTCTGACCATTTCTTCAATCTGCTCATCTACTTGGGGAGGCAGGATATGTTAGTTCCCTGAATTCCATGCAAAACATTATAGACCCATCATGCTTAGGATGCAGTGCAATATAGCTGTTCCACTCATTTTGAGACCCTTCTATGACCCCAAATATGAGCCTATTTCCATCTCTCCCTTTAAGTTTTTAGTATTGGGTTTCTAAAATTTGGCATAAGTTCTGTGTTGTGCTGTTAGATTATGTCTACCTGACCACTCTATATATAAAAAAAAAAAAAAATAAGTCTTTACTCCTCAGCACAAATTCCTCCTTATTTCTAAAATATTGATAATAAGTTCATATAGAACTACGAGGCTAGCTGCCCTTGTGCTCCATTTTCAGCTTAACCAAATTCCTTTTTTGTGGTCAAAATAACCTATCCTATTTTGTTATAGATTGGCCTTACCCCTTCCATAGTAGATAATTATATACTATCTCTAATAATAACTGTGATCATACCATAGATAATTTGAGGAGACCCATGCATGGGATAAAGCATTTAGGAGCTGCATCTGTCAGTTAGTAACAGTACAGGGGTAGACTACAGCAAAGTTCCTGTTTCTCATCTATACATTAAAGTAGTTCTTGAAAAATGTACAGGGATGAACTTTGCTTTATGTGGTTGGGGAGTTTGTTCCACAGTAGTGGTATCCTCTGTGAAATATACATATACCTCCAAACTATTCTGATGTTGCAGAAGAGGTTTATATCCCTAGACATTTGCCATTTGACTTGGTGATGTGAAGTAAATCCATCAGTACTGTGTCAGAGGATGGCTTGTATGCCAGACACAGGTCACCTCTTAGTAGTCTGTCGGATACAGAGTATAGTGACAGGACTTTGACTCGATCTGTGCAGGACATGTTGTATAGACCTTGTATCTTTTTAGTAAGGTATCTCTGTAGGCATTCCAGTTGTTTTATGTGTCTGGACAGATACATCCCAGAAGGGTTATTAAAGTAAATGGCTTAATGTGGGCTTAATAGAGGGGACAATGGCATCCCTAGAGGTAGACACAATCCCTTTGTTTATAACCTGTGCAATATAGAAGGTCTTTCTTACAATAGACACATGTTGGTCAAAAGTTAGTTCATTGCCCACATAAATGTCCAAATCCTGAACAAATGGGTCAACTGTTAGGAGCACATTATCAATTAAATATCATCTAATCTACTCTAACTTCCAGACATGGTGTGGGTGACCATATCTAGTACTGCAAATATAGTTTCTACAGAAACTTTGTAAGGTTGTATGTAAGTATTGTGGTTTTCTTTTTTCTGATTGTGGAAGCAGTGAGTTAAATAAATTGTACAGTGAGACAGTTTCAACAAGTTTATCACTATGCACTGAATTAGTTTTAACTAATGTGCACTTATCCAATTATTTTATCTCCCTATTTAAATTCTATGTGAATTAATTTGTTACATGCTTTTTCCCATCTGCACATTCCCTGTCTTTACAATAGATCTGTAAAATGCTCTAATAACTATGACACTTAAAAGGGGTATTTTCCCCTTCCAGTGTTTCATATGCTTTATTTAGGCAGCCTGACAGATGCATCATACAGTAGTTCAAATCACATGAAACCAGTACAGCTTAAAGTACTTCTTAGGTTCATAGGTGTGTACTAGGCTAATGGCCTTGGAGCCTTTACAAGCCTAGCCCGCAGAAGTCCCATGGCACCATGCCACCCGGCATTTGTTCCCAGTACCTCTATCAAGTAAAACCACTGGAGTAATCCCTGGGGTGAACTTTCTATTCCATATCCACTCATCAAGATTTCTCTTGAAGAGTGTCAGTGAGGTGTTCTGCTTGACATGTGTGGGAAGTGCATTCCAGAACATGGGCAGTCTCTGGGTCAAGAACCTGTCCCTCTAGCATGTCCTGTTGATTATGGTAATGAGTTTGAGGTCTCTGGAGTATTTGGTGTGGAAGGATTTGGATTTCTTTAGATGTAGCATTTCTAACATAGCTGGGTCAGACATGGCTTTGTAAGGCAAGCAGAGATTGCCTCTTACTAGATGATAGGAGACAGAGAATAGCAGGAGTTTTCTGAACCTGTCCGTGTAGGACATGTGTTTACGGCCTCGGATCCTCTTCATGAGATACTTTTGTGGCCTTTCCAGCTGTTGCATCTGTCTAGTGAGGTGCATGCCAAATGGGGCATTATACTTGATGATTGGCCTAATGAGGGAAGAGTACAGAGATGATTACCTCTTTCTTCCTGGATGCAAAACCCTTGGTAATGAGATGTGCCACATAGAAGGACTTTCTGACCACGGTGGCAATGTGGTTGTTGAAGGAGAGGTTGCTGTCTACCTGTGTCCCCAGATCTCTTATAATGCCTTCAGTGTTCAGGGGGCTCCCATCAATGTGGTAATTAGTGGGAACTGAGTTTTTCCCAAAGGGGATGACAATGCATTTTTTGGCATTAAGCTTATGGTCATGGTTTTGACACCAGTCATTGGTCTCAGTGAGGCCTTTCTGTAGGATGTCAATCACTTGTGGAGTTAATAATGGCTCCCAGCTTGCAGTCATCTGATAACTTGATCAGCCAGAATCCCCCAGTGTTGGCCTAGACATCTGAGAAGTAGATGCCCAACAGCAGAGGACCCAGGACCAATCCCTGTGGGTCTCCACTCATAACTGGTCAGCAGTCTGACTTAGTGTGCTACTTTCACACTGTAGGTTCTATCTGTGAGCCAGTTTGCAACCCACCTAGTGATATAGGGATATCATAATATATATTTGTGTATATATATATATATATATATATATATAGAGAGAGAGAGAGAGAGAGAGAGAGAGAGAGAAATGGAAAGTGTCATTCTTTTCTCTCATCTTTTTCTACCACCTTTTATAACAAAGACTTTCATGTTTTGTTAAAAATATCAAACTAGCCCATATGTCTGAGGGTGGCACAAATATGGCCAACCTGTTTTTACTATTAAAAAAAGTGGTGAAGATCGTGCACAATTTTGAACATGTATGGGATTTGATTGGTCAGTAATTAATACTAGTAAGACCCTCAGACACACTAGTGCAGCTCCTTGGTTTTCAGAATAGAATCACTGCAGCAAGTAATAAATCACAGGATAGATTGAGGATACATATGAAATATTGCAGTGATATTAAGGGGGTACGTGATACCATACCTGAAAACTGGAAAATGTCATTGGTAGATGATACCATCAGCAATACTGTTGGGTATGGTCATAGTTTTACTTTTAAACGTGATAAAAACCTGAAGCAGATACTTTGTACTAATAGGAATTTGAATGTTACTAATACTATTTTCCTCCAAAAGAATCGGAACTTTTCCATGCAGACATTGTAAAGCTTGTTGCTTTATTTCCAACAATAACGTGTTTGTTCATTCTATTACACAAAAAAGGTACTCCCCGAAGCTATACACTGATTGTGTAACCATGAATGTCATATCTAGCTACCTGTTGTGTCTGCACTGCATTTTGTGGGCAAAACAAATTGTGAGTTTAAACAAAGGATTTTACAACATATGTCAGCCATACATCTTGGCAATGAAAGCAATTCTTTATATTAACATGTTAGGGACAGTGTTTATGGTTTTACAGGTAGTTAGTAGTGAGAGTCTGCAGGGGGGTGATCTGGTCAATCGCATGGAATCTTTTGAAGTGCACTGGATAGTAGAATTACGGGCTGATAGAAGCCCAGGTTTAAATGGTGTGGTGCCGCTTAAACCTATTTTAAAGGGGTGGTGACCTTTTATTTGTTTTTGATTGGTTCATTGATGTATACAATTTACTTATTTGTTTTTGATTGGTTTCATGGACATATAAATTGTATATAATACTTGATTTGTCTGATGAAGGGATTTCTCCCAAAAAGCACTGACTGTGTCCATGCTGTTGTTTCATTAAAAATAAGTCGTTTAGCCTGCTGGTCCAAGTAATTTCAGTTTTCTATACCATTTCCTTGCATAATACAACACACTTGTTAAAGCACATTTTACATTTGTTTTGAACATTTTTTTCAGTAAGCAATGAAACAAAATGCATGAACCAGTATTGACAAAACTGCGCAATTCAGAACATTTCCATCATAAAATTCTACTCAAACTTCTACAGTCCACCAGTATCAGTAAATATGCACAATCTCTGCAGAACTAAAAGTCATCGAAAGAATTCCACATTAAAGAGATCTGTAACTAATGAAGATGTTGCTGCTAGCAAACAACTTTATATTTCATTGTTTCATCTACAAGTAAAGTGCCTGTTGCCCTTGAAGAATAAATTGCCCATTTTACATTTCAAAAAAATTGATAAGCTAATAATATTTAAATAGAGAGTGGATGGCAGACTGATAAGTTCATAGTTACTAGGCATATCTGTAAAAGGAGGACATTTTCAGGACTACAGTATGCACCACCTTTAAAACTACAACACAGTGCAGTATCAGCAACCCATCTGCATACTGTGGGAGTAGAGCCCATAGCCTTCTGCAGCAAACGCAAGTATACTACCTGTTGTGCTACTAACAGTGCAAGTAGATTTTGCATAAACAGCACTAAACTTCTTTTTCCCTGAAGAACTGTGCAGAAGAAGAAATCAGGAAAAAGACACAATTTACTGGGTGGGAGGACAAAGGTCTAAAACTGGGGACACATTTTAAACATTGCTTATATAATCTTAGAAAGTTGTTAGAATAAAATGGGTTTCCTGAAAGATAGGAGGACTGAAACAAATGGCTATCATTATTTAGTGAATTAATTTCTCACTGATTTGCCAGAAAAACGTAACTCTTATTTTATTTAACATTTGTTTATTGGGAAAATCTGACTTGGAATGAAGCCAATTTTCAGAAGAGACCCGGAGAGAAACACTCCAGGTGCATATCTGTCTCATAGGAAGAAACCCACACAAATTTAGGGAGGACATGCAGACTCTGCACAGAAGGCATTTCAGCTGAGAATCGAACCAGAGAACCTTTTGCTGTGAGGTAACAACACTACCACTGCGCCATCCAAATTTTAAGAGGAACAGACCAAAAGTATGAGCCAAACATTCCAGATATTGTGAAAATTTGTACAGTTGAGAGATATAACTCTTTCAATCAGAAGTGGTGGTATGGGTTCAGAACTCAGGCTCTTGCTTCTTGTACCCAAGGTACAGGGGCTTGAGCCTGAGTAACCCTAAATACCAGGTATACCTTAACTGGGGCATTTACACACACCCACACCCAACTCTAAATGCAAAAATAAATTAACTTAATACACACACTGAACTCTAAGGGCAGAGATAAATGATCTTATGCTCATGAATGAGCGAAGAGCCAGTTAAATGAACTTACACACTCTAAAGACACCAAAATGAAGAACAAACTCTAAATTCAAAAGAAGAGCCAGTTCAAAGAATGTATGAACTCTAAAGAGCCAATGAACTTACACAGTCGCCACAAAAAGACAGATGCAATTAAGCAGTGGTTGCTATGCCAGACATAAAATGCAATCAAGCAGCAATGGATGGACTTATGGAAAACTTTGTGTTTTTCCTCTTACCTAGAGGACTTACTTTAAATAATGTCACCACTGCTAAGAATGAACTCTAAATACAAAGAGCTAGTCCAATGAACTTACACAAGCTAAACAAACTGTAAATGCAAAGAGCCAATGAACATACACTCACTAAAGATGCCACAGTCTGTAAATGCAAAGAGCCAGATGCAATTAAGCAGTGGTTCATATGCCAGACTTAAAATTCAATCAAGCAGCAATGGACAGACTTAAATGCAACAAACTTACACACACCAGATAAGGAAAACGGTGTTTTTTTCCTCTTACCTAGAGGATTAACATTAAATTATGCTGCCGTCACCCGCTAGCACATACACACCAGATAAGCAATTAATGCCCCTCTTACCTAGAGGACTCTGCAAACTTTAAAATAATTATGTGTTTTTCCTCTTACCTAGAGGACTAACTTTAAATTATGTCGCCATTGATGGAAATATTTCCATCAGAGTCCAACAGGCAGAAGCTGATGTCATCACGCATGCCCCTTTTGGTTGGTGATGCATAGTGCCAAAATTTTAAAGTGGTAAAACAAAAAAAGAAAGACCAGGAAATTTGAAAATTAAGGGGGCCACCTGGGAATTTGTGGTGCCCCAATATTTTGGCCTTAAAATCGATAAATATCAAGGATTTCATAATGTTGGGACGCAGTGATGCAGCTGTTAGCATTGTCGCCTCACAGCAAGAGGTTCTCCCGTTAGATTCTTGACTGGAGCACCTTGTGTGTGGAGTCTGCATGTCCTTCCCATGGTCAAGTGACATTAAAGACATGCAGGTAGGTGCGAGCATGAATGGGTGTGCCTTCTTTGAAGGTTGGGCGAATGGCTGGCAACTTGGCACCATAAAAATCCACTGCCAGTCATTTGCGGACCGGAGTTCCGCTGTGGCGACCCTTACCCGGGATAAGCCAAAAGACATTACTTTTACCAAGGAATTCATAATGGTTGAGAGATCTGCAATGAAGGATTTTCATACAGTAATAGATATGTAGTGATCAAATCACAACTGGCTGAAAACACAACATGCATTAGAATCCTATCTGCTCCCAATTTTATGGTGATCAAAGTACAGTTCATTGCCAACATAGGTTTCTAGATTACTAACTACTGGATCGGTTTTCAGGAGGGTGTTGGTGATGTGAAATTAGTGTAAATCATGCTTGCTGAAGGTTACTATTATACATTTTTGTATTTAGGTTTAGCTCATTGGTTTTGACATCAGCAGTCATATGCAAGACACTGCCTGATACCTACTGTGACATCATTTTGTGGGTGTGTTTATGGAAAAAAAGAGAGTAAACAGTGAAACTCAAAACACACACTAATCTTCATTTTCTGCAAAGTCACTTGCAACTTTAACATGAGTTGTTTATCAAGATTTTTTTTTTAAACAGGGATGCTTCCGAAAGTGACCAATACAGTTTATCTGACAATATAAAATTCCTGTTTAACAAAACATTGTCAGAATTCTGTCAACAAGCATGCTGCATTAAAGATGACTAGTTTTACAAGTATTCTAAGTTTTCAGTAAATGTGCAGGCAATAACATATAAACAATGTGCAACAAAAAGGACTGTTTTAACTATATGCCAAATTCATAAACATTACCACAAAGTGTGCAATTCAACAACAGCCTTACCACAATGCTTGGGCTGTATATTCACTCTAAAAGATTACAGTAAGGGCCAGCTTCATTAATGCCAACAGTAAGTGTACAGAATCTGTATTCAAGAACATCCCTACCAAATTTTTTGTGAATTTTAGTAACTTAGAAAGATTACACTAAGAGGATATGTAGTGTATACTTTGTGGTGATATTGAGGAGTTCCCCTTGATATTTTAAGCTGCAGGAAAATCAGTAGAAAAATTAAAAACAAGAGAAAGATGTGAGCTATGCTTATGTTGTCTGTTAACTCAGAACAGTGTACACTTGGCATACACTTAGTTTAGGCATTAATGAATCCCAGGGTAAAATGTACATATAGTGTATTACTTTGTGGTAATTTTTATAAATCCGGCCTTGTGTGTTTTCAATGAAATTCAAATATATCTGAAAATAAATTAAAAGAAACAGTCTGCAAGAACTGAAACACTGCACAACATAAAACATTTCACCATAACAAGAAAAACTAAACTGAATTCTGTTTTAAGTAGCTATATCTAAAGTTTCCATATAGCCTGCTTCTGTTTTCTTTTGTTCCAGAGGTATTTAAAGCTTTAGATCAACTGATCAGTAATGAAATTTGTCAGCAAATACAACACTTAGATAATTGTATTTACCTCTATTTCTTTGCTTGTGTGAGTCATTTACAACTTGCAAAAACATATTTGACTTGCTCTAGTTTTATTCATATACTTAAAATATTCAAATAAAAGAGATATAATCAGTTCTGCTTGGCCTTTCTGTAATTACGGTTAATGTAAACTGTGACATGCTATTGAAAAAGATGTAGGGCAAGCAGCGGAGAGGAAAGCCAACCAATGAGCAAACAGTACTGAGTAAAGTGCCCTTTGCAGATCTAAAGTGGTTTTATTTTATCACAAAAACACTCATCTGAGAGAACAAATTCTACCTTAAGTACTATCTGTTCAGGCCCGATATAATTAGAAACTTCTGTGGCAGCCTTTTCAATTTTCTTTACTACTGTCACATGGATTGATGGTCATAGATGATTTCCTTCCCACTCAAGAAGTGTACAGCTGTTGCTGTGGAAACTGCGATTCACTCTGAATAAACACAATAAGGACAAACAGATACACTTATACAGCAATCTTTTTATCAAACAAAGATGATGCAGCGAATGTCCTCTGTGCCCACACCCCACTTGAAGTGCAGCACACTCGGTGTTAAATGTTGCTTTTGTGAACTCACCACTGCTGCACTCCATGGAAGAAAATGAGAGCAAAGTGCTATTATTTTACTTCTCTACTCTTATAATGCTGCAAAGTAACTACATTTTAC
The DNA here is from genome assembly GCF_019279795.1 of Protopterus annectens. Taxonomy (NCBI): domain Eukaryota; kingdom Metazoa; phylum Chordata; order Ceratodontiformes; family Protopteridae; genus Protopterus; species Protopterus annectens. The sequence continues at coordinate 553,672,082 of NC_056749.1, read as the reverse complement.
AAGCACCCCTAGAAATGCTATACATCAGTCATTCCCTTCATGTTGTTCCATGTGATGTTTTATTTATGATACAAAGGTGATTTCTCTCACCCAGAGAAGCTTTTATTTAGAAATATAAATCTGTATTTTGACAATACTAGCTTATTTACATTGAAAACATGACAGATTTTGGATTAGTGTAGAATGCAATATGTGCAGTATTATCCAACCGTCTTTTCATACAGGGTTTCATTATCCTAAAATTATGAGTTACTATTCAGGGGGTCCAAACAAATACTCTGCTACTGTCCACAGAAATCAGTACTCGTATTGTCGGGGTAAAGCTTATGATATCAAGCTGACCTTTCTACCTTCTCATTACCCAGACTTGCCTAACCTAATTGTGGATTTTAAACTTTATATCTGGAAACAAAATTTATATACGTTATTGGGGAATGACGGCTATCAAGGGGGGGCAGGAATTACATGTTTCTAGTACATTTAATCCTGCCACTCACCCAACACTAATGCTATTTGACCGGATGTGTGAACTTGATTTTAGAGCTAGGTTGAACACAATACAGAAGTATGATAAGAACAGGAACTTGTCTAAAATTCAAATGGAAGCCCCCTCTAACTTTAAATTGTTGCCAATCTGCACAATGAAGTCCGATAAGGGTGGTGGACTTGTGTTAATGAATATGTCTGACTATGTAACAAGAATGCGCAGAGTTCTAGAGAGTGAAGCTTACACGAAAGTTAGTATTAATGAGGGGAATATAGCATACAACTGTATAAAGTCATTCCTTAATGATTTATTCATAGATGTCTTGGTAGATATTAACACATACAACTATATATCTATGCCATCTCCGAGGTTTCCCCAAGATCCACAAAAGCCTGGAAGATCCCCAAATGAGAGCATTGGTAGATGCCTGACAGTCAATAACATACCCCTGTGCAAAAGTCGTAGATTCTATATTGAAGAAATATGTAAAGTTAGAACAACAAATATGTAAAGACTCATGGCTTTTCTTAACCGATATCACCAACTTGAGTTCTTGGGTGACTAACTTCTTGACAGTGGATGTACATGATCTCTATACCACCATTCTCCACGATATAGGCACTGAATGGGTAATAGACTTAATGAGATCTAAAGGGGCACCACATACAGAAATGAGGCTGACTGAGGAATTACTAGACATTATCTTATCAAACAATTTCATCATGTTTAACAAAGAATTTTTCTTTCAGAAAACAGGGGTGGCAATGGGGTCAGCTTATGGGGCGAGTTTCGCCAACTTGGTGATGGCCCATTGGGAACATGAGTTAATTTTGAACAATGCTACTGTTAACTCAAGACTGTACTTCTACACTCGGTTTTTGGACGACATTTTCATGATAGTAAAAGTGGATATGGATACATCCAATAAATCAGTTATTTGAGTAACTCCACCACTTTTTACAGTTTACCAGTTCTTACCAGATGGAGTCAATAGTTTACTTAGACATTGAACTAAGGACTGAGGTGACCAGAGATATACAATCAGTATATAGAGGAAAAATACTTATTCAAATTCTTTCTTGCACTACACTAGCTCTCACCCTCTACACCAGAAGAAGTCAGAAGTAAAGGATCAGTTAGTGTGAGCTGCGAGGATGATTACTGAGAATATACACTTTGAAGAAGAATGTGAAAAATCTTAGACATCTGTTTTAACATAGAGTTTACCCAAGTAACCCTGACACAACTGGTCATAGAAGTACAGACCAAGCGTAAACAAGGCTTTTACATACCCATTTTAAACAGTAGGGGTACTACTGTCCTGAATAATGAAAACTATATAGATTCCTTTTTAGATAATGAAATAAATAACATGAAGAAAACAGAACCACTAACCCATATTCACTTAGTTTTATTACTACTTGCAATATGAATGAATAGAAATGAAAACAATAATAAAAAACTGGGATATATTGACTATGGACAGGAATACTAGATGTAAAATAGGTAACCACGTTGTAGTCATTTTTAAATAGTGTATGAACTTGTAGAATATAATGGAATCCACGAAGCAAATTCCAAGCAGGAACCCTGGGATGTATAAATGTGACACATGTAATCAATGTAAACATGTTGAGAAAGCATGCAAGTTTAGAGTTAGGGGTGGTTTTTATAGCATAAAGAACAAACTTAATCTGTGGTTTACTTGGCAACATGCCAGTGCTGTCCAGCATTCTACTTTGGTAAAAAAAGATTGTAACTTCATAAAATGTATATACGAACATACAGATGACATCAGCAGAAATAAGACTGACAGTGCACTAGCAATACACTGTGGTGAATATCTGGACCACAAATTTAAATTCTGAGTCATAGACCAAGTAAAGATAGACAGTAGTGGAGGACCACTTGCACTGTTACTGGAAAGGCTAGAGTTACTACGGCAAATCAGATTGAATTCTTGCCAGTATCAAAGTTTAAATGAAACCTGTTCTATAGCTTGTACTCTAAAACTTAAAAGTTTGTCAAGGTAAAAGTTTTATATCTAGTCAATAACAAATGTAGTAGGAATGTTTAAATATATTTATACCTGTACTTAAATTATATATATTTATAAACATTCTGTGTTTCTATTGTATGGAATAAGTGTGTAGACAAAGGATTTTTTATTTAATTCTGTGACACTAACCTAAATAAACTTCTCAAATACCCTACAGTACAGTCTAAGTAATTTTTGTATTTTAAGTATTTTTAGTATGTCCAGACCTTGGTCCTTTTAATTTTTGAATGTGAAATGTAACTTTAGTGTTGACTGAAACAAGTCACGTGGTTCTTATTTGTGATGGAGAATTTTATCTGAAGAAGTTTAGTAACTTCTCTAAACAAAAAGCGCTTTCTGTACAATTTTCTCCGTTTTATTAAAGTTTGCAGTGAGTAAAAGCAGATGGCCCTCTTGGTTTTGTGTTCAATATCAAGCTGACCTGCCTGCCTCAGTGCTGTGAGTACAAGCTACAAATGAGTTAGATTGTGGAGAAGGAAATGACTGATGAGCTGCAGAGCCAAATATGGGCCTACTAACACACATTCAATGTTGTCCAAGTAGAACCTGTGGTGTCTCTCATTCACATTCTTTCTGAACTGCAGATGTTTTTTTTTTTTGGTCAGGTATAGCTTAGCTAAATGTAATGCTGTGTGCAGTTCTTCAGGCATTTACAATTACTACCAAAACAGAATAAACACCCAGCAAAACTGACACTGTATGACCACGGGATTCTGTTAGGATCCCTGATCTTAAGCAAATTATCTCTGTCCATCAAAATTTAATCTGCAGGTAAGAAGAATGTGAATAGCAACATTATTGAACTGCAGCATACTTAGTGGCTCCCTGTTGTATGTTGCCATGTATGCATGCAGTAAGCTGATGCTTGCATTTGACCCAAACAGCACTACAGTCATCCACTGCAGTGGTCAACAATCCTAAAGACATTGCAATGCACAGCAAGTGGACAAGAACGTGCACTTGGTGAGTATAGGATGGTAACGTAACTTAAAAGTAGGTACAGTGAGAGAGTCAGTATAGTTACAATATTGTTTAGTGGCATAAAGGGCATACATAAAGTAGGGGCACATATCCTATAAAGGTAATCAGTGCAATACCTCTCTGCACCACCCTGGTGCAAAGATGGTTTTAAGCTTAAAGTCTGCTAAGAGATGATAATTTGACATGGATGACAGATGAGATTGCAAATGCATAGAGGAAGCCAGATATCCTAAGGTCGAGTTCTTGCTCATAAAAAATACAAGTCATAATGTGAACAAATAGTGCAAACTTAAGGATCAAAAGATGTGTCTGGGATTGCAGCGAACCAGCAACACACATAATATTAGGACATGCATGTTTGATGGTCTATGAATGAAAGTATAACCCACAATTTCTGTATTTGCTGATTCATTGTGTTCTATATTGCCCCTTATGCCTCAACTTATTATAATATATTCTAAATCTCTTAGCCACGCATATGTTAATAAGCATGTTAATAGTATACCATGAACTCAATACCATCTATGTATAGTATTGCCATAACATATGATCTCTGCATTCCACGTCACCCTCTATACAATTCCTGCTGGTTTCTCATTCTGTAACACTTTATAAATCATCCTGCTCTGTCTCCTGTAGGCTGAATTTGTTTATCATGCCAAACTTGCAGCACAGTTGAAATCAGATGTGTATTTTTACTAACAAACTAGAGATCTCTCAACCTCTCTCATCAATGCTAGAGAGCAGCACTTTGTAGAATTTTATTAAAAGATGAGACTAAACTGCATATTATAAATCAAGTATCTAATAGTGCAATTAATTATTTTTTAGCACTTGCAACAGACCTCCACTTCCTTTGCCAGTGAAGTGCTCATCCTTAAAGTGAGTCACAGCTAGATGTCTCTCCATTACTACTAATGGGGAAATTACTTATATGTGATGCATCATTCTGGGATTCTGTCACACAAGATACACGTTATTGATCAAGCTAGCAGAAAAATGCAATTATTGTCTCTTGACCAGTTAGTTACTTTCTTTAATAAATGTGCAGATCCAGTCTATGTTGTCCACACCAGAACTCACTACTATATCGTCAGTAAAATTACTTAGTTGGCCATTTTATATATATATATATATATATATATATATATATATATATATATATATATATATATATATATATATTAGAATGGTGTATTTACCATTGCAAACCTTGGCGTCATTATTTACCATTGCAGACCTTGGCGTCATTATTTGCCATTGCAAACCTTGAGGTCATTATTTACCATTGCAGGCCTTGGGGTCATTCACTAGTTAAAAGGAAAATGCCAAGACAGTACCATAATTTAAGAAACCACTGGGAAGATGTCTGGTTTGTGTTATCTGTGGTACACCTTCATTTTCTATTTGTTTAGTTTTTAAATCCACCCCCTTTTATATTAGCAATTACACACTCAAGTTACCAGCCTGATAAAAAAAATAGATCTCAGTGTTGATTCAAAGATGGCTGCCGTTCTGTAAGCACTGTGAATCTACAGCTCTCCAAATACCCAGAGGAAAACTTAACCCGGAGGTTACATTACGTTTTATCTAACAATTTTTTGAAACAACAACTCTAACTATTGCTCAGAATCACTGAAGGGGTGAATGAACCGGAGAAATCAACAAATCTAAAAGGATTACAACAGATTACCTGAAACTGAAGTGAGTCTCAAACAAAGAAACCATGTGCTCAGAAAATCAGCTCATTTACATCTACAAACATATTAAGAACCTCTACTTGTACAAAATGTCAAAAGAAGATAAAAAAATGGACACAGCAACAACTAAAACTAAATTTTCAGAGCTTTCATCTCCTGAGAAAGGTTCAACTTTGAAAAGACAGAAAACCATAAAACAAGAAGAATCTCTGAAACCAGGGAATAAAAATAAAACAGATCAGCTGGCAAACATGGATGATATTAAAACAGCTTTACTACCTATCCAAGAAGCTATAAAAGAATTATCTAATCAAGTCCAATCCTTTGGAACTTCCTTCTGTCAAATCTTGGAAAGGATGGATAATTTTGAAGCTAAAATCACTGAGAATGAAGACAAAATAGCCCTGATTACCAAAAAAGCTGACTCACATGAAGCAGATATTCAAGTTATGCAAGCTAAAATTATTGATCTGGAGGCAAGATCTAGAAGAAATAATCATCAGAGGAATGCCGGAAAGTATTCAATACAATGAACTAATCCCATCTATCATACAAATACTTACAACATTATTCAATGACTCTAAAGCTGCACAGCAAACAACAATAAAGAGAGCCCACAGAGCTCTGAGGGAATCTCAAGCTTCAAATATCCCAAGACCTGTATATGCCAAAATTCTCAACTTCCAAGATGTTAACAAAATACTATTAACTACAAAGAAACATGGGGCTTCATTAATGTGGAACAATAACAGAATTTCACTGGCCCAAGACCTGCCCCTTCAAATTAGGCAAGCCAGACAACTTTTATCTCCTTATTGTAAGTTTCTGATTGAAAAACAGCTAAAATTCCAGATGAAGTATCCAAACTGTCTAATGTTTTCGCTTGATGGGATTAAATATTCAGTTTCAATGAAAAAAGAAGCAAAATCTACCTTCATGAAGGTTTTTAAAAGCATACCTCCTTCAGAGAGTTAGTGCCAAGTTCCGATGTGGTCCGCGAGATCTCCGAGGTCCGCTACACCTCCTACTACCTGCCGAGGTTAGTCTAATTGTCTGTTTGCTATTATCCTCGATCTAGGCCGTATTTTAGGGCTGGTACAACCTTTTTTTCTGATTTTGAAGCCGTGAGACTGATAACCGGAAATCTATAACCTCCACGTCATCCAATTTTCCCATGAGAGGAAACGAAAGTGGTTTTGATGCCCCAGAAGTTCCATTTTCGATGTGGCACATCTGGAAGTCCATCTGGTTTATGGGTTCCCCATCACGAAGCTAAGCAATCGACTTAGCTGATCGGAAATCCGAAGAAGAATCTATGGGATCTGTTTTTAAGAAAGAAAGACAAAAGTAGTAATTGTACAGTCACAAACTCACCAAATATATGTTCTGTAATCTCACAAATCGCTGATATTGTCCCATCAACATTAAACAATGTGTTTAAACTCATGATATATTTAAGCATATACAGTTCTTATTTAGACTCTGTGTGATTGACAGGAAATTAATCTACAGTAAGGCAACAAGTTATATCTATACAATATATCCAAAATTTATTTCCATTACATCTAACTATGTTTAATTCTACTTATGTACATTATTATGTTTCATGCAAATGCACATTTTAAATACCAGGCATGATAATATTTAAAGCATAAACTTAACAAAATTGCTCATCTAATTACAGCCTCACTTTTACTAGTAATATGAGCCCTAATTAATGTTAACAATATAGTCATAAGCGGATATCTACTGAAATCCATAAATAATTTCAGATGATGCAATCCAAAAATGTCTTGTGATATTCCTTATTCTGGATCCTAATACAACTTAAAGCATACATTTTACTATGAGGTTTCTTCAATTATATGGGTTTAATGTTATGAGATATACTTTTCTAGGTAACAAATAGTATATAATCCAGTAAACATAATCAGTTAATAATCCTGTATAAGTTCACTTGTGACGATCAGTGACATTAATAACATTATTTATGCTCACAACTGTGGAAATTCATGAATCCAAAAGTTTGATGTAGAAATTTATATCACTTTTTTGCTAACTTCGTACTAGGTTTAAATAAACGTGTTGGTAAACTTGTAAATTTCCTATGCTCTAAAAACCAATGCTTTACTAACTAATATATCTTTAATTATCTTAGACTTGTTATATATTGGATTATCTAACTACCTAGGTTTATGTCTATATACTTATTGAAAGTTGAACTGAGAAATATTTACATTGTTTTTCTCCAGGAATTGGTAACCTATTACTAAATCTAATGTATGTTTATTACCATATTTATAATTGAAAGATATTGTCTCAAACCTATCTAAGCGGTGGTATTTAAGCTCTTTAAATCACTAGGTGAAAGGGGCAAAATTGGGAGAAATTAGGAACTGAAATTCATATTTAGTGTGATAAGATTTGAACCTAGAGGGAAGGGTAGGACCACACAAATGAAGGATACACAATGTGGATTTATATTTTATGTATTTAGTTGTTTTATTAGTCTGAGACTACAGATTTAGTAATATCTTAAAATACTACTTCTGATAAGTTTTTTTATGTTGAGCTATAACTGAGACAAATGATAATATCCATACACTAGTTGAAATCACATCAACAAATACACTAAGAAGAGACATAGGTGATGAGCAGTGTTTGCTAGGCAATGAGTGGGATAGGCTTTGTTCAAATATTACTAGTTTATTCAGGACCAATATGTTTCATTTACCTTACATACGTTAACTTCCATGACATATTCTTACCAATGACACAATTTAATATAACTTTAAATTATGCTAAGGTCCTGGGTATTTCCTGGTCCAGGGTTTTAGTGGGTAGGCACTGGGAAGGGACGGGAATTCAAGAATGCTTTCATAACTTACATTTGGTAATAGATCAAAATAATTTAGCATATTTTCTCACATTTCTAGAATCCTTACATAAAATAAGCTTTAGATATGTGGGAAATTGATTCATGGAATATTAAAGGACTCCAGAGCATTAAGAAGAGGAAACTGTTTCTTCACCTATTTCTGCAAGCTAAGGCATGCTTTATACTACTTCAGGAAACCCATTTAACCAGTGAACAATGGTCAGAAATTAAAAAGAAAAAATGGATAAGAGAAATAATAGCCTCTGAAGGCAAAACGAATAGTGCGGGAGTTGCGATTATTATTAAAGACCAATTTCAAGACAAAATTATTGAATCCAAAATAGACAAAGAAGGCAGATGGTGTTTTGTGATTCTTTCTTTTACTGTTTATGATAAACCCATTATACTTCTCAATATATACGAACCTTGTTATAATCAGCATTCCTTCTTTTCCTCATTATATCCTATTTTAAATCAATACAACAACCACTATATAATCATAGGTGGGGACAGGAATGCTTATCAAAATCCTAAACTGGATAAATCAAGTTCACAAAGATCATGTAATAGTCAAGCAGTGTTAACTTTAAGTGAACTTAAATACGATTTTAAGTTATATGATCCCTTTAAATATGGTAATAAATCTCATAACTCAAATGGTTTTACATTTTACTCAAACTGCCATAAAATGTGGTCAAGAATAGACTTTTTTCTAGTTTCGGAAGCACTAATTAATTTTGAGCCCATCGTATCTATCCAGGCCTGCTACCTATCAGATCATTCTAAAATTACCTTAAGTTTTACCAAGGACTCTAGAAATAATATATCACACAAGGGCTATAATTGGTCCTTAAATCCAAACTTATTAAATACAAAGGAAATAACCCAGGAAGTCCAGGACATTCTTAAATCTTTCTTAGTTAAATTAGCTAAAATACAACTCCCACCTGATATTGAATGGGCGGCAACGAAAGCACAGATAAGGGGTATCTTTCTTCAAAAAGCCTCTTATTATAAAAAAAATCCAACTTAGAGAAGAACAAGTGTTGGAGGCTAAAATTAAAACATTAGATCACAAATTAATGGGAAACTATAACATAGAAACTGAAACAGAACTATTGAAATGTCAGGAAGACCTTTTCTTCATCCAAAATAATAGATAGTCATTTCATGAAACTAAAATACTTGCAAAATATGCTAATCATATTCAAACTCCATCAAGGGCACTAGCAAGAATTATTAACCAATCTAAATCCCACTCTCAAATTCCGGAATTATACTTTAAAAATGAAACTTATACGAAATCTGATGATATTATTAACACTTTTGAATTGATATACTCTCAGATCTATGGAGAACAAGAAAATTTACCTACAAATGAAAATTATAATGATCTCCTACAAAAAATTAATTTCCCGAAAATAGACGAGAATTCACAGGAAGATCAAATAAAACAAATATCTATTGAAGAAATAACAACAAAAATTAAAATCGCACAAAGCTCCTGGCCCAGATGGCCTTACAACAGAGTTTTATAAAACCTTCTATAGTATTATTGCCCAAATATCGTCGTACATATTCAATTATATTATCAATAATAAAATAAATGATCCACATTTTAATGCATCCAAAACATACTCGAAGAAAACTCAGATCCTCAGAACCCAGATAACTAGAAACCTATATCACTTTTAAATATTGATACTAAAATTCTGACATCTATTTTAGCTAATAGACTGAAGAAAATAACAAACTTAATCATATCTAATGAGCAAGCTGTTTTTTTAACAGCTAGACAGGCCAGTGATAATACTTTAACACTTCATACATTAATCTCTTATGCTAATCAAAAGAATTTAAATATGTATGCACTCATAATAGATGCACAAAAGGCTTTTGATAGAGTCAACATAAAATTTCTATTTAAAATTGTACCCTACTTTAATATACCCCAAGAATTCATCCCAACTTTACAAATTCTATATAATAACCCTTATACAACTCTATATATATATATAAATAAAATGTGTTCTAGAAGAATCCAAATTAGAAATGGTATCCGACAAGGATGTCCTTTATCCCCTTTATTATTTAACCTATATTTAGAACCTTTATTTTTACACATTATAAACAAAATGTTTACCATAATGCCCCAGTAATTTATGGTACTAAGATCTCACTGGCAGCTTTTGCAGATGACCTTAATATATATTGTACAACACCGGTTTCAAATACAAAAAAAATACTATCTGCTATTGATGATTTTGCATTAATATCAAATTATAAAATAAACCTTAAAAAAAACAATACATTTCCTTTAAAAACTCCGAAACCCTTCTCACTTTTACCATTGGTAGGTCAAATAAAATCTGAAGAAAAGATTAAATATTTAGGTATTACCTTTTCTACAGATAACAAGGACTTTTATCTTAATAATGTTAAACAAACTTGGGATCACACTGTATCTGATCTAAAGAGATGGAAAAATCTGAAACTACTATCACTAGCAAAGGTCTCTATTATTAAAATGAATGTCTTGCCCAGACTATTATATATCTTTAGCTCTACACAGTTGATAATACCAAAGAATTTTTTTAAACAAATCCGTACCAAATTTGCTAAATTTATATGGGATCCAAAGAAAACCAGAATATCATATGATAATCTGATGATTCTGAAAAATAGAGGTGGTTTAGATTTACCTAACTTCGAAAACTATTACTTAATCATAAATGCCAATAAAATTTTAAGAATTGCAAATTATGATACACAAAGCAATAATTGGTCTCCAAACTGGGTAAGACTAAGCTATAAACATACTGAGAACCTGAATATAAATCCTAAATCATTACCCTTTTTAAACAGAGACAATATTAAAACATATGATCTAATGAATTACATCAAAAACTATACAACACTATCACAAAATCTCTTTAGATCATTAAATCTTTTTCAATACATGATGATCCTACAACCTTTCCATAGGAATCCGAACCTGAAACTTAATAATCAGTTAATAGATCTGAAAAGCTTCCCACTCATAATTAACTTAACTCTACAAGATATATATACCCATACTTGAATTACTCTGCTCGTGAACTAAGAAAGGAAATGGGTCTTCCCAAATCATATTTATTGATCCAGAGACAGATTAAAGAATTGTCCACAAGTTACTTCAAAAATTTAACCATTAGTAAAGAGGATTTAACAAAATGTATTACAATTTGGCAAGCCCTCTTACAAAATACCAAATTTATAACAGTCACATATAAATTGATAAAAGACATTAAATACCAAGACCACCTTCTCTTATCCAAATATTGGAAAGGAAAATTACCATCGGTTGAAGAAAGTAGAATAATAAAAGCAATTAGTTTAACGGCAAATTCTATTTCCCTTAAAAAGTTAACATTTACCCAACTCATGATATATAATAATGCATATTATTCACGTCTTAGCTTGCATAAATTTAACCCAAAAAATTCTCGTAAGTGCCCATATTGTAAAGATGAAACGGCTGACCTCTTACATATGTTTTGGAGCTGTAAATGCATATATAAACTTTGGAATTCCTTAAAACTACAACTTCAAAAGATGGGGTACCAAACTTCAACACTTTCTTGGGAATGTATGATATTGCACATCCCTCCAAACAACTTATCTAGATCCCAAATGAATATACTCATCAATATTTTTCTACTAATGAAACTCTACATAGCTAACTGGCTAACTCCCTCTCAAACCTCATGGGAGAATTTTAGGACCTTAGCAATAAAACACATTTTAGTCCACAAATACGTAATTAATAATCAAAACAAAAATCCCTATAATTTGAAACTATGGGAACAAATTTTCAATATTATACTGGTTTAAAACAGGGAATCTGAAATATTCCTTTGTTATACATATTATAAAATATAATTCTACTTGAATTACATTATTATAAGATACTATTCCTGGAGAAATAAGCTTTATTTGTACATTTATGGAAAGTATGGAAGCATTCATGTAACTAGTGTATATATGTTGTCATAATGTTGTTAGAATCTTGTTTTGGAAACCACCTGTGTATTTCTCTGTCAAATATTCTGTATGAATAAGGAAAAAAAACAATAAAGAATTATTATTGAAAAAAAAATAGATCTCATTTCTAGGTTGTTCCCTCCCAGAAACCATATCACTGGTATAGAGATGACAAAAGATAAGCCAGATCTGTAGATCAGGTGGGATAAAGAGGGGTTCAAAATTAAAGGTGTTGCATAGAACATTACTTCAAATCAATTATATAAAAAATTATGCAACCAAATATTACAAAACTGCATGGTGCATTTAATGGACATCAAGTCTATTCTAGAACATTGTATTAGTTCTTGAAACCCACTGTTCTGTAAATCATTGTCTGTTTACAGGTCTAATGCACACTAAGCATTTTTCAAAAATATTTCATTAAAATCTGGTCTCTGTCTAAATGCATGCTGTTTACTACAGTTATATTTTGTCAATGATAGTTTCATACTTTCAAAATTTCTTGAACAGATATGTCATAATTAACCATCATTTGTTATTATCATTGATTATTGATATAGATAACACTGTGCATAATTATTTTGTATTCCACAGCTATAAGCTTGCTAGGTCTAGCATGGTGCAACAAAGCTTAAATCATTTATATGCGAGAGCCACTTATGAAATAGCATTGCAAAGTAAAACACTACAATTCCATACCCCTCCACCAAATTCACACACATGCACAAAAAAAGAGAGACAGAAGAGTCCTAGCATAGGGCTCACTGGCTGTATGTGGTGACAATAGTATGGTATAAAGCAGCTTCATATGGCAACACATGCCTCTGAGGGCTTAGCAGTATGAACTTGCACAGTCTTTGCTCTCAGCACAATATTGCATGAGAGGCCATGAAGGCATAGACTTCTGTTTCATTTATTTATTGTTTGATATTTGATTACTAGAAAGTCTGACCAGGTAGGAGCCCATTGTCAGTGGGGCCTGTTGAGAAAAGCACCAATATATTACAAAACATTTTAATAAAAACAATTTTACAATATTTAAAAATATAAAAATATCTACAATTAAAATAATTATGCCAAATCAGACATAATATGAAAATATTGGTTAAGAAAAAATACAAGTTGCATGATGATGATTTAATTTTAGCCAATTTACAGAGAAATTAAAGGTAAGCTAGCATAATATAAACAGGAATTGCAATATGAAGTGGGAAGAAAGCAGAATTATAGTATATTTAGAGGGAACGCAAGGAGATAGAAAATAATCGAAGTAAGGGAGTGAGTGAAGAAAGGAGAGTAAGGGGGTGTAAGGTATGAAAAGGTGCTTGGTCACATTTAGGGATATACTTTACCCCAGTGTTGAGACCAAGACCAGAGACAGATTTGTTCTAGGAAGTCTTTCAGAGTGGATTTGAGGATGGAAGGGAAAGTACTGACCCGATGGATATGAGTACGGAGTTCCAGGCTTTAACATGTTAAGAGTATAGATGACGCACAGCAGATTTGATAGGTTTGTGAAAAGACAGGAGTTTTTGGTCACTGGATCAAAATGACCTAATGGCAACATAGCTGTATAGAATGGTATTTAGTAATGGACAAGCAGATGGATGTGGGATAATTTTATAGGTATACAATTTTAATAGCAGATATCTAATTTTTCACATTCTGCCACCACTATGTTCCTCCATGATATTCGCATAACACACACACACATTATATACATACATATATATATATATATATATATATATATATATATATATATATATATATATATATATTTATAAAATATTTATGTGCAGTGCTGAGCTGGTAGAACAAAGAACACATTAAAATGAGACACACACAAACACACACACAAAAAAAAAAACGTATTCATGAATCACTCCAGTATGCAATTCTGTGCAGTGTGCAAATTATGATTATACACAATGGGTGGAGCCTAGGAAAAACCTGGGACAAAGGTCATTCAATATTCTGGAGAGGTGGGAAAGATAAGATCATGGACAACTGAAAATGTTGATTAAATCAGAAAATTGGTGAAGGAAGGATCCTGGACCAGTGCAGAGTACATCAGAAAGTTTGAGGAGTAAATGTGTGCAATAAGTACCGCACATTAATTTTTGAAGCATAGAATGATCTTGTATACAGGACTGTATAAATCATGGGATGGGTGGTAAGGAAAAGGGTACCATACTATTAGCATGCTATTATTCTGTGGGTGGGGTGTAAAAGGGGGTGCTAAACATGAGCAGTCTATTATCCTGGAGGTGAGAGCGAGCAGTTTCATTCACTCTTATAAGGCATGGGAAGGGGGACTTTACAATACACAAAACTTTATTTATTCAACACATCAGATGGTGAGATAGAAGGAAGGAAGACAAAATAGGAGCACTTTCCATCAGAAGTAGCATAGTTATGGTGAAATCTAAATTGCATCAGATCAAATTAAGGAGCATAGTTCTATGGTTTGTACGAATATAAAATGTATAAACAAATGTCAAGGCTACATTTAGTAAAAACAAAAAACATTGGTTACATTTGAAAAATCAGTTATAAAATCACAGTACAAATAAATGGTCATAGCTCTACAGCAATGATGGTCAGTAAAGGCACATAAAATGGCAAAATGCTTTACAACTCTCTTAAAAGAATACCACAGATTAAATTGCGAGACTTAAATGGATTTTAAAAATCACAGCATAACCAGTACTTTGTTTTGTAAATGACTAAGTAGCAGATTACACTGGAGTGGCTAGCAATAAGGACATCTGTGAAAATTGTAAGATTCCTTCCACAGCCTTGTAACTACCAGCAACCCCAGTGAGTTGAGTATATCAACTGCATGGGACATTAAGGAAGTCTGAACTTATTAAAACACGGGTCCACATCATGTTAGCTCAATGCACCATGACTATTATCTGGAAACTTGCGGGTTTAATTAGAGGTCTGTTCATATCCATTAGTTAAGATCTGTCATGGTGTAACAATGGACTATTATAAAAACTGATGCTACAGAATTCCACACTACTTGCAAAGGGTTAGTGAAGCAGCTTAAGGTGTAGACAGCTGCACTAATCAAATATCAATGTAATCAATACTTGCATCTTCATAGCAAGGTCCTCAGGTAGAATAAAAGTGGCAGATGTGCGATATTCATGAGGTAGAAACAAGAGAGATTTACAACTCCCAAGTCTTATCACTCACCATCAGCTTGTCACTCAAAATTGTACACAAGTTAAGCACCTATGAAAGTCCAATTAATGTTCATTGAACATTTTAAATAGAGCAAGAACTTCTGTACAGAGATCCTAATGGGTACAAAGAAGAAGTAAGTGATTAACACTCATCTAAATGAGGATCATATAGTAATACCTTTCATTGGATTCAAACAGTGGCAAACAGTCTTGAGGAAAGACGAGGAAAGCAAGGACATCATCTCCATACCACTTTCACTGTAGACAGACTTACAAACATCTTTCAATGGAAGTACCCACACAGCGTAAATCAGAATTCCTGGACTTAACACTGCTGGGCTTTGCTATTCAGATGTTGGTCAGTGGGGACTAGATACTGAGTACAACCCTTTGGTAATGTCCAGGCAGAACCAAAGAATAACTCATGAAGGTGATTTAATAGCCTAAAACAATCTACAAGGTCCAATGCAGAAGACAGACTTTGATTAGGAATGAATATAAATGCTGATATTTAATCATTAGGAGATGGTTTAATACTCTAAGCAGTGTGATGCATCATTACTGCAGTGAGTCCTAAAGCCAAAAATCAGTCTAAGAGGTCATGGGCAAAATTTCAGGATTCAAAATGTACTTCAAGAACCTTCCCAATAATTTTAAGGAAAAAAGGGAAATGGAGAGATGGGATTGTGGTTACCCTAAGCTTCTTTTAAAGTGCAGCACTGTGATAGTCAGTATGATAAGTACCTGGAACCAGCATCTCCCTGGAATATAAAGCTGCTCTGGCAGGGAAGACTCTCAATTGCAGGTAGAGTACAGCCTATACCTGCAGGTGCATGAAACTATGCCAGTTTACAGACATATATATTTATATGAAGAAAAAAATACACCACCAACAGTAGTAGAACAGTAAAAAACTGCAGTTCACTGGTTTGGTTGCCCAGTCTAGTAGTATAAAGGAAAAAAAAACCTACATATAACTGAGATTAACAGCATTCAACTAGTGTCATGGGTTCTGTAAGGACTGGGCAGAAGAATGGGAATGAGTTGAAGCCATCTCACCCATCCTTTACAAGGGAGGTAGCAGAGGCACACTGCACTGCTGGACTTATGAAACAGTGCAGATTTACTTGCCATAGAAATGTGGCAAATAATACCTTGCATGCAGTGTACCATTTCCATTTGGCTGGAGGATGACGTGTAGTACTGCACCATGTGCTCACTGACTCTACCCACTTTGAAGCTCACAATGCCATCATGGGGATCAGGCAGCTCACAGCATAAAAACAAGTATCTCTACCCTCTCAGTGCATTGCACTTGCCTCACTGGGGAACACTGGAGAAATTAAACCAGGAACAAATGGTCTGGCGAGCTCTCACCACTGGGCAGAAAAATTGGGTCAGTTAGATATCAGAGGGTGAAGCTTAATGAACATTGTTGAGGCTGCAGCCAATAAATTCACTGAATTAGACAGGAAGCCCACCTCCACAGAAGAAGCAGATATCACCCATGAACCCAATAAAAATCAAGGTACCCTCCCATATCCATGAACAAGAAAATGCTTATTGAATGATGGCCAGCTTATTGAATGATATATCACTGCATTTATGCACTCCAGCATACGAGCTTTAAGTTGAATTTAGTCAAATATTAATGTAAATAAGAAAACACAATATAAAATGCATACAAACATGATCCTAGAAAAAAGGTCTCAGATTGTCATTACAGTTTAATAAAGCTAACCACCACAACACTAAAAGGAAACCAAAAAATCAGAGAAGTGAAGGGGTGTGTGTGTGTGTGATAACAGGCATATGAATCAATAAAACAGCACCTCAGAAAAGATGCAATATAATGAAACATCATACATAAAAATACAATCAAAACTATAATCATAAGTGTATTAAAAACAAACAGAAAAAGAAAAATGCTTTGACCACAAACACACACTACTTCAGCTCTCTGATTTTTTTTGTTTGTTTATTTTTAGTTTATCACACCTTTTGGAAAGATCTTGTTACCTTGGTGCTAAGTAGCCTTTAGTGAATGGAGTTTTATGGCACCTTTTTCCTGTCTGGAGCTTGTGTGTGGAGTCTGCATGTCCTCCCTGCAGTCAAATGAGTTTTAAAGACATGCAGTAGGTGCGAGCATGTGCGTGTGTGCCTTTTATGAAGGTTGGGCACTAGGACAACACTATAAAACTCCAGTGCCAATCAATCTGTGGAATGGTGATCCACTGTGGCAACCCCTACTGTGAGAAGCTGAAAGGTAATTATTATAAACTGACAAGAAATTAATTAAAACCTTGGTTAACCAGCAGAGAGTCTGAGCTTCTGAGGGCAAGGAATAAAGCATTCAGGACCAAGGACAAGGTGGGTCTAAGTGAATCAAGGGCTAACCTAAGAAGGAGCATCAAAGAAGCCAAGAGGCAGTATGGAAGAAAAGTACAAAGTTGCTTTGAGGACATGAGGGGCACCAGGAGCCTCTGGCAAGGTATTCAGCAGCTGACTGACTACAAGACAAAGTCAGTTCAATGTGATGAAAGCACAGAATTTCCCGACTAAACTCATTCTATGGTAGATTTGAATACAACCTGGATGCTACAAAGCTACCCACCGGTCAGAATGAGATAATGCTCAAACTTAACCTTGGAGAAGTGAGAAGCCAACTTAAGAAAGTGAACACCAAGAAGGCTGCAGGCCCTGATTACATTCCGAGCAAAGTATTAAAAGAATGCACAGACCAACTGTACCTAATCCTTACAGATATTTTCAATACCTACCTGGCTCTTCAAAGAGTGCCAGCATGCTTCAGTGTTATTAATATAATCCTGCTGACCAAAAAAGCCAATCCATCTTGCTTAAATGACTACAGACTGGTAGCACTAACCTCAAATGTCATGAAATGCTTCAAAAGGATAGTAAAAAAAAGCATCTGTCAGAAGCTCTAACACTGACTTTCAACCCTCTACAGTTTACCTGTCGGCCAAACAGATCCACTGTGGATGCCATTTTGGGTGGCCTGCACCACTCTCTGGAACATTCTGAAGACAGGAACTACTATGTCACACTATTGTTCATTAACTTTATCTTGGCATTCAACACAGGAGTTCTGATGCAACTTACAGGAAAATTAACCATGGCATTAACAAGAGCCTCTGCAACTGCATCCTTGACTTCTTGATTGGAAGATCACAGAAGACACGTGCTGGTAACAACACATCAGGTATCATTACACTCAACACTGGTGTCTCTCAAGGGTGTGTAATTTGTCCTCTGCCATTCACCATCCTTACCTACAAGTACTCTGTGAAACGTCCCAATAAACATATCAAATTCAGAGACAATACCACTGCAGTGGGTCTCAAAGGATGATAATGAGAGAGAATACAGTCAGCTCTCTAATCAAATGGTGTGAAAATAACTTGGATCAGAATGTCAACAAAACTAAAGAAATTATCATTAACTTCAGAAAAAGGCCAGCCATTCACTCATCACTTGAGATCAATGGTGAGGTGGTAGCATTCAGTCTACAAAGTTCCTGGGGGTACACCTCTCAGAAGACTTCTCTTGGTCCATGAACACAGGCCACATAATTAGAAAAGCTCAGAAATACCTGCATTTCCTGAGAAGGCTCAAAAGAGCAACATGCCCTCTGAATGCTCTATTCACTTTCTATAAAGGAGCTATTAAATATTCTCACCTGCGACTTTGCTGTGTGGTACGGAAACAGTAATACGGCAGAGAGGAAGAAGCTTCACGGAATGGTGAGGACTGCGGAGAAGATAATGGGCACAAATCTTCCAACCATGTAAGAATTTGTAGAACAAGAAGCATACAGACGACATCCGGAATTGGGTTAATTTGCTAGACTTTCATCTGGCAAGAGGTACCTCAGCATCTGCTGCAGGACCTCCAGGCTTTTGAACAGCTTCTATCCAACACTAATAAAGCTAATAAACTCTGACATCAACTTGGATGTCTCAACAACAGACGTGATCTCGCTAGTAATAATTTACTGAAAGTGATATATTATTTAATGCACCATAGTTAATTTATTCTTACAAAGTGCAATATCTTTCTCTTAAAAGTGCAACTGCAATAATTCCTCACGTACAATATTAAACTGCCTTTTCTTCTCTTTTCTGTGTACAGTATTATTTGTTCATATGTTTAGGTTTATATGTATGGGCAGTTATACCTGACTAGAAATAGGTTATAAGGAGTATTTTTTTTTTTTTTAAGTGTATTAGTCATTAGAATAGTTGTGCATACTGTACGTCACATCTTATTCTTTTTATACTTAAATTGCCTCTGTTCTCCAATGATGAGCTAATATCTGAAATTCCTTTTAGGTTGCACTTGTGTTTCCTAAATAACAATGTTTCTTTGAATTACCAGTTCTGCCCTTCAGTTAATTTGGACTTTAATAATCCTTCTGTTTCATATTTTAGTTTGGATTGTAAAAAATGAGTTGTGTTACATCAGGCTAGCTTATAGTTGTAGGCTAGGCTCATTACGATGTATGAGGTGGTCAGTCATGATTTATGATCCTTTGTGCTTTTTATGTATATCTTACAGTTTTCCATGGATTACAACTGTTACTGAAATTAATCTGATGAAGTTAGTTGGGGGATGAAAGTTCCTATCACATATTAAAGCATAGTTATTCCAGTGACTAAACCTGCTCAAATTTGTTTTTTTAGTACCTTCATAGAAGAGGAATTAATATAAGTGCTGGATTATGTATTGCTGTTGATTAATATTTAAGTGTTTTTGTTTTTCACAAACAACTGAAGTCAGTCGACTGCCTTAACACTGAGTACAGCTATCTCCACATCCCTCTGTTGTAGTTTTTGGACTTATCTTGTGATTCATTTTTTGTGATGTACAGGATTCCTTGATATGAGACAGATTTACCAGAGCCATTAGTAATCTTTGTCATGTAGTTCTTCTGTCCTTTTTCTAAAGATCTCTTCATTTCTTTGATCCTTACAATGTTCAATAATTCTGTTACAATTTTCATTTTCTTGTAATTGTTTTTTTTTAGCAGATAGCATTAAACTTCGTAGGGCTTTTCTGTATCTTGGCAATTCAGTTTCTACACTGCCAGTCAAAAAAAATATATATATTTCCTTAGTTAAAATAACTTGCCACCTATGTACCTTTTAGGAGATTTCTAAAATCTGTCACCTTCTTGCATTCCTAAACACAAGTTCCATAGCTCAACTCTCTTTTCCCAATGCACCTCTGGCAATTACCTGTAGAAAAATTCTTTGAATTCTACTTGGTGTATAAAAAAGCCCCTGAATGCCCTTCCTTGCAAAAATCCTAATCCTTCTAGGTTTTCTTGCATAATCGGGAGTCATGCAAATATCTACATATTCTTTATACATTGCTTTTCCATTCTCATCTCTCATTTTATCCAACATATTCTGACTAATTCTTATACTTGTCATGTATTATTTTATATGCTATACTATATTATCTTTTTTTTAACTGCAGATTCTGTACTAGGGTCTGCAATAAATGGAAGACCAGCTTTAGTTGAGTTTAACACTCCCTCTTCATTTCTCTATGGCTACACTCTTAGCAATCTCTGGTAAGGATGGCAGTCTCCAATCTGCAGTCAAAACTCCTGCATGGCCTCATCCTAACTGTTCTCCAATAACATTGCTAATAAACTGAAATAGATTGAATTATACAATGACATGTCAATGTTATTCAAAAATGAGCACAATGATTGGATAGCCAAACTAGTGTGCCTATTTAAATCTAGCATATAGCAATAGAAAAAAGTTCAGCCACTTAAGTATCATTGAGTGGTCAGACTTTTCTATTGGAATATGCTATATAGGGACAGTGCAAAAACAGAAAAAAAAAATCAGGTACGTTCTCAAAAATAAAACAAACATACCAGGTTTTCCTTTTTTTTTTTTTTTTTGCCCTGTCCTTCCATAAATCTCGGCAGAGTCTTGTACCTATAAAAAAACAAAAAAATGCAGGATAAAGCACTTCAAAACTCTGGACTCTTCAGCCCTTTAATAGACAAGAGAACAAAAATACAAAATACAATGCCCCACTGAGGAGATGAAGTAAAGCGCTTTTCGTCTGGTGCAATGACCAAACTTCTTCAGACAACAAACAGCAGGCACAAGAAACAGTTAGGATTCTAACCATACAAGAGAACTCCCCCCCCCGCCCCCTAATTGCACAATTAACCAATAATAGCAATTGATTATATATATGAATTGCAGCTTAAAGACCTAAGGTAAAATTCATTAAATTCTTTGCTGTTACTAAAAGCAACAAACACATCTAATGTCATAAATTAAGTACTATAAGATTTAAAATAGGAACTACCAAAAAAAGTAGTAACATCCTATTTAACATAATACATACTTTAAAAATGAAAAATTAAACATCAAACAATGTTATTGTTGTTGAATTTTACCTTAGGTCTTTAAGCTGCAATTCATGTATATAATTAAACTTGTAAAAATAGTCCACAGAGGCAAGACGCTCAGCCAAAAGATGCTTTATTCCAACAAAAATTCACAACCTTCACCACAGCTGACCTAGGTTTCGTCTGTATGACTTCATCAGAGTGTGGTGAAAAAAGCAGCATATATATACACCTATCCCAATTAAAAACTTTGATAGAATAATTAACTAATTAATCAATTTATTACACCTTATAATCTAGCCTAAAAACATTAAAAAGCAATAAAAAGCAATACAGTGATGAACTCGTTGTACCCCATTGAAATGTGTGATTAATTTAAATTCTGATATGAATAAGTGTAAATGCATATTGATAAATGTTAATGAACATTATACGTATAAATATTAAATAAAAACTAATATAAACCTATACATCATTTAATTATAAATATAAATATATGATTATGTGTTATCTACAATTTAAAAATAGAAAAGGAGAAAAAAGGAACTTGTCCAATGTATATGAAAACTTCACCCTCAACATGTTAAATACCTAAGTTTCAACAAGGGTTTAAGCGACACACACTCATTCAAACCGGGATAAATGTAAGCCTGAAGTCTTAGTTGCCATTTTAACTTACAAACGTCAAGATGGCAATCTAAAACTCTTCCATTCTTATCCTTAATCTGTTGTTGAACCACAAAAAACTTAAAATAATGGTCTTCATATGCCATGATGTGTCTAGCTAAAGAATTAGCCTCCTTTTTGTGTTTGATGTCTAAAATGTGCTCATTAACTCTCTCCCTAAACTTCCTACAAGCCTTGCCAACATAAAATGCCATGCACACCTGGCATTTGGCAAGATAAATCACATTTTTAGAATGACAATCAAAGTGACCCATGAATTTGATGGAAGTATGGTTGATTATAATTTGCCTACCTGCTGTTAGTATGTGTCTACACGTCATGCATCTCCCACATTTGTAATTGCCTAAGTTTTTGTTGGTCCTAATTTCAATTAATTAATTGCTTTTGTGTTGTATTGGTTAATTGTGCAATTAGGGGCAGAGGGGGGGAGTTCTCCTGTATGGCTATAAATCTGTTTTTTGTGCCTGCTGTTTGTTGTCTGAAGATTTGTCATTTCACCAGACGAAAAGCGCTTTACTTTATTGCCTCAGTGTGTCATTGTATTTTTGTTCTCTTGTCTATTAAAGGGCTGAATAGCTGAAGATTTCAGAGTTTTGAAGTGCTTTATCCTGCATTGTTTTTTTTTTTTTTTTTTTTTTTTTTTACAGCTTGTGGTTTAAAATGTTATCTTGTTTGATGTCTAGTGGGATCAGCAAGGATTCCTAGGATCTTCACAACACCGAGGAAAGCCAAAATAAAGCTGGGAACCTTACTAGGCTTATAGCCACATTTTCTCAACATTTGAAAACTTTATCAGAGCGCCTAGATGCTATAGTCCCTGCAACTAACTGTGCTACAGTGGCGAACAACTCAACTCTAAGGGTTGACACTTCTCAAGTAAGAGGCAAGATCACTCTGTCTCCTAGGACAAGGTACTGGTACCTTGACCACAGACAGTGAACATCTTGACCGGTTTGATGTGTGAAAATGGCTAGACACCATTCCAGTGTTGAATACTACTAACAAAGTCCCTGGAGTAAATGAGAATCTGTCTGCTGACGTATCAGTCTCAGATGCATCTCATTTGACATTATTAGATGGAAAACTATTTAAAATCAAAAAATTACGGTTACAAATTGCTTATTTCAATGAATGTTTTTAAAGAGTTGTTCCTAAGGGATTGAGATCCTGGCAATACCCTGCAGGTCTCATCTCAAGCTCCCCCTTCCACAAAGAATTACTTGATTTATTCAATAGACATGACTTTGAATTAATGCAACTTATCAGTAAGCATCATGGTCTCATGATAAACTGTTTGAACAATGAAATCAATGTTATAAATGCACGTATTTGTGATTCAATTGAATTTTCTGGGTACAAATATGACTACAAAAGATGTTTTGAAAGCATCGCTAAGTATGTGGATAAACTAAGACTCACAAAACTTAAAAAATTACAGCGAGACATTAAAGCTTACTCTAGTGGTACAGCCTATCCTGCACCCCCTCACTCCCAGAACTGGAATGGGCCAATGCAATGGAGCATGTCATCAGTACGTCCAAGAATGGCAGTTTCCAACCCTCAGAGTCTGCAATCAGTTCAGCCAGGGAAGCAGCTAAACCAATTAGATGATTTTGGCAACCCTGTCATGGAACCCGACCATAAGGACTAGGTTTTTCTGCAGGAAGGTCTCAACCACCAGGGGAGAAACGGCCAACAGCAACAAAAAAACAGCAACAGAAAGAAAAGGTAACCCTTTTGGGAGCTGGAAACATAGCACAAGGAGACCAAAGTGCAGCAGGTACTATTTATCTGAACTCCTTAACCAGTATAAACATTTACCCACCAGTTAGTCAATTTATGTAGTCTAAGGATGTTCCGCCACTGAGTTACGTTTCTTCTTCTGTTTTTGATGGTGCCGCAATTGTACTTAATGCTGTGGGTTGTAATGGCAGTGATGGATTTTACAACACTGAGCCTTCCCATTCACACCTTTGTTATTAGCGGTAACCCTAAGCACAAACCGTTAAACTATCAGGACTCTGAGTTTATCGTACATGTGCATAGTGACTAATGATGCTTTAAATGTCCCAAATGTATTAACTGCTTTTAACAATGTTGTTTCACCCCTGTTTGACGATCCGGTCAATGTGACAGCATCAGTAATCGGGGAAGGAGATTTTAATAGAGGGTTTGAATAGTTGCTGTAATGTTTCTACATTGAATAGCTGTATTGTAGAGCTTCCAGGGCTCCCTTCAGTTTGTGATGAACAGAAGTCAAATGGACTTGACATTGTAAGTATGAACTTTGTTTCTACACAGGTTAGTGAATACAAGAGTTCTATGACTGTTGTCCCATTAGATTCAGTACTTGGGTCAAATTGCTGTTCAGCTAATTTAGAGTGTGTAATTGGTAGTGACCCACTCTTCAATAAGGAAGCATCATCTGTTAGTTTGTCCATGACGGACGATTTAGAGAATGAACATTCAAGTTTGAGTGACTTTGGTTCACTTGTGTTGACACATGATGATTTTAGTGAGGGTACTAATGACTTTAATATTGCACCAACGGTATTTGCTGAAGGCTTGAAAAATATGAAAGTATCAGTAAAGAGGGAGAAGGGAGATTCAAATGGAATATCGAATAGTTTGTGTGTGGAGTCCCCGGGGCCTCATTTGATCAATAATAAAGAGGAGTTAGGACCATGTGATGTGGTGGACAGCATTCCAAGTACTTTTGTACTGGATAGTGTAGATCCAACAGTGGATGCTCTCTCGTCTCAACCTTTGCATCATAAAAGAGCAGACATTTTTGATCCTGTTAATTCACTAACGAGTAACCTGTCAGGAGATGAAAAATTATGCTATAGATATATGACTTTGGAGGAATCCCCAATATTGTTTATTCAAGGCAAGAATACTGGTACAGACACCTCTCTAGAAGTCATATTAGAAGAGAATGAGCAACCATTCCCCCTTTAACTATTATTAAAAATCAAAGAGAAGATTTTTCCATCTATAATTTTACCCCTTATGAGATTGAACCTTGTGTAGTGGAACTTTTAGTGAAAGGTCTTTCCTTTGTTCCCTCTAAACCTATGAATATTGTCCACACAATTCTAGATTTAAAACAATTCATCAGGAAATTGAACCTACAAGTGTTGTTTAATGGGGAGCAATCTCTGTCATCAGATTATTACATGCCTAGTACCTTCAACCCCATTAGCCACCCACTAGTTTCTACATTTGAGACAATTTGTGAAATAGACCTCAGGAGACTTCACATAGAGAAACGTAACCAAGTGATGAAGGTAGATAGGGAGGTTTGGGCAACCTTTCTAGATTTTTGCCATTTACTTATAAAAACATTTAAACCCAATAAGGGGGGATGACTGACTGTAATGGAACAGGACTGGTACACTCAGAAGATGAGTCTTCTGCTTTATACTGACATGTATATCAGAGTCAGTCTCAGTGAATTCAACACAGCTTATAGAAAAATTAGAGAGCACGTGAACGATTGATTTATTGAACAACTCATAGATTTACATTTGTTAAACTAATTATCCATGCTAGCTCCAAGGACACCAGTGTTGTTCGGATTATCGAAAACACAAATCCCTGACGGATCCACCTATGAGACCATTGGTTGATGCCCGTCATAGTATCACATACCCTTTAGCAAAGGCCCGTCATAGTATCACATACCCTTTAGCAAAGGTAGTGGATAACATCCTGAAGAAATATTTATTGGATGAGGAACAGATTTGTAAAGATTCAAGGGCCTAAGTAAATTAAACTCATTAGTGTTAGATGGTGTTTATAACTTTCTAACTATAGACATCAGGGATTTATACACGTCCATACCCCATGAAGGAGGGATAGATCTTGGTTTACATTTCTTGGCTTTGAAAGGTGCTCCAGATAGTGATATCAGGTTAGTGAGTATATTACTGGACATTGTCTTATCAATTACTCTTTGTTCGAGGACCAACTATTTTTATAAAAAATAGGAGTGGCAGTGGGGTCCCCATGCAGGGTCAGTTTTGCAAACTCAGTAATGGCAAATTATATTCTTTTATAAATTAGTTAAACCAATTTTTCTTGTATACACGTTTTCTTGATGACATTTTAATCTTGTATAAGGGGAGTGTGGATGAAGTGAAAAGGTTTGTGTATTATTTGAATCAAACCACTACCTTTTTAAATTTTACATACACATTTAACACAGAAAGTATAAATTACTTGGATATAGAAGTGTTTAAAGATCATTCTCAAAGGGGGTTAGGCACTAGGATCCATAGGAAAGATACATTTTGAAACACTTACTTACACTTCAACAGTTCCCATCCTTTCCACCAAAAGAAATCGGTAATTAAACGACAATTAGTCCGAGTGGCAAGGATGGTAACTGTTGATAGTGAATTAAAAGTAGAATGTAAGAAGATAGCGGATATGTTCCTTACTTGAGGTTATCCAAGAGAGCTTATAACTGAAATGATGGATGAAGTGCTGCTTTATTCACCTTTACTTCAAAGTTCATCATTTCCATGTAAAGAAATGAATACGTTCCAAAAGATTAATAGGTCACCAGTTTCATTTATATTAACATTCAGTCCTGAATCTAGCCACATAATTTCAATTATAAAGAAAAACTGGAACCTGTTTAGTAATAACTTAGAATTACGCACTTTGTTAGGTCGATCCCCTGCCTTTACATTCAAGAGAGGTTTGAATTTGAAAAATTTCTTAGAAATGGACCAACATAAAGTTAAGAATCCTGGGATGAGCAAATGCGAATCCTGTAATTTTTTGTAAACACATGAGTATAGGTTACTGTTTAACATAAAGGGACAAAAACTACAAGACATCAGCAGGTAAATACAATTGTAACACTAACTATGTGGTTTACCTTGCCCAGTGTAACTTATGCTCCGCATTCTACATTGGAAAAGTGGATCATAGACTGAGGGAGCGTGTGTATGAGCACCTTTATTGTATCAGGAAAAGCAAGGTCGAAAATGTACTAGCTGCCCACATTAAAACAAAGCCTAACCATAGTTTCAACTTTAGAGTGATAGACCAAGTAATAGGAGATAGAAGGGGAGGCCCGAGATCTTTACTATTAGAAAAAAGAGAGTTGATGTGGCAGATTGGTTTAGATGCTTGCCACTATCCTGGTATTAATGATGGGTGCTCCATTCAATGCTTGTTGAAACTGAAAAGTCTTATTAGATAATTTATATCTTTATGAGTATTTTTGTTATGAGTAACCAGATTTATGCATTCTGAGTTGTGTTATATACATTCATATATATATATATATATATATATATATATATATATATATATATATATATATATATATATATATCACACACATATACATATATATATATATATATATATATATATATATATATATATATATATTATTTATCACACACATATACATATATATATATATATATATATATATATATATATATATATATTTTTTTTTTTTCACTGTCATTTTGCTACATGACTATGTTAGTATGAAAAACATGGTGGACACCTTATGTATAGACACACTATCCCTTAAGGTAACAAAGCTTAAGTTCTGAATTATAAGTATATTTAACATTGAGGGGCAGAGTATTCAACAATAGCATCTTTTGATGTTTAATTTTTGATTTTTAAAGTATGTATTATGTTAAATAGGATGTTATACCTTTTTAGTAGTTCCTATTTTAAATCTTATAGTACTTAATTTATGACATTAGATGTGTTTGTTGCTTTTAGTAACAGCAAGGAATTTAATGAATTTTACCTTAGGCCTTTAAGCTTCCGCAGTGGTGCAGTGGTAGCATTGTTGCCTCACAGCAAGAGGTTCTCCTGTTCGATTCTCGGCTTGGGTTGGGAGTGCCTTCTGTGTAGCGTCTGCATGTCCTCCCCGCGGTCGATTCAGCATTCGAAAGACATGCATTGAATGGGCGTGCCTTCGTTGAAGGTTTGGCGTCGGGCTGGCAACTCGACACTATAAAAACCAACTGCCAATCATTAGTGGACCGGAGTTCTGCTGTGGCGACCTCTAACCGGGAAAAGCCGAAAGACAAAACAACCACCACCTTAGGTCTTTAAGCTGCAATTCATGTATATAATTAATTGCTTTTGCATTATATTGGTTAATTGTGTAATTAAGGAGCAGAGGGGGGAGTTCTCTTGTGTGGTTATAAACCTGTTTTTTTTGCCTGCTGTTTGTTGTCTAAAGAAGTTTGGTCATTGCACCAGACGAAAAGAGCTTTACTTCATCTCTTCAGTGTGGCATTGTATTTTGTTTTTTTGTTCTCTTGTCTATTAAAGGGCTGTATAGTTGAAGATTCCAGAGTTTTGAAGTGCTTTATCTTGCGTTTTTTTTTTTTTTTTTTTTTTTTTTTTTTTACAGTTTAGAGTCTTGTACCAATCAATTATCCAAATCTTTACAGAATGTCCAGAATTTCCCCTCAGTTTTGCTTGCATAAAACAGTAACAGAGTTTTTCTTTTTATCTATTGCTGGTCTTCAATGGCACTGATGTACTGTGCAAGCATTGCACTGTAACTCTGATACGCATGCATAATACAACAGAAAACATGGAAGAATGGGAAACAATGTGGAGGAACACTATGGAGCCATTATACAAAGATGTTACTTACGAAAGATAAGCAATTTATTGAATAATGTCATTGTATAATAGCAACAACTCACTCATGAGTATCTATGTATCAGGATTTACACACAGATGGCTTTGTTTAATCACTCAGGCTTTGCCCTCATGATTAAACCATGCCAGCTGTGCGTAAATTCTGATATACCTACACCCACTTGCAGGCTATTGCTTAATTATAATGTCTGTAGCTTATGCACTCACACTCATAATTATTCCTTTCCTTCTGAATAATATAATTAATATTCTATAATTTCAGATATTTGACTGGACTTCTGCAGTGTCTGTATCAAACTCCTGTGGACTGCAGTGCAATGACTTTCTGTGAATCAGTCCAAACTAACTTTCTTCTGTGTCTGAATTATATTAATACCAAAACCCTGTAAATGTCTTGCAAGTTCTACATACCTCTTTAACCTTGGTTCCCAAGCTTGTTTGTACTTAATGTACTGCACATTCTCTTATTCCTGACTGTAGGTTACCTTCTATTGAAACAGCTTGTAAAACACAATAAACATACAAGTCTGCTTTAATATGGCTGTATTTATATGCATATTCAAAGATAATACTGTATTTATGTCTACCAAGCTAAGTGCTACCTAATCTTAAATCCCCTACTTTCTTGAACTGCCTTAGTTCTCAAGATATTTCCTACAGTTTGGAAATATTGCAGTCTGTATGGTGCCTCCATCCAAAATAATACTCACTCATTTCATGAAATCCCCCATGTTTCGCCATCAATTTTTTCCACTCTGATTTGTAGTACTCTGTGTTATGTATATGAGCACTGAACGTGCCCATCTAAAGTATACCTTTTAGTCTGGTAATGACAACACACATTGATTTGTGGGAAAAAAATGAAATTATCCCACTTAAGTCTTGCCCCGTTTCCTTCCCAAATAAATTCCTTCAGTTCTTTAATTATGGTGTACAGCTTCTACTTTGGTTGATAAAAATATGCCTGGCTTGTATATAAGATTAAAACTACTAGAAAGTTTCACTACTTTTACTGTACTGTGCATATTTATAATTAGGAGGTTCCAGCTCCTCAGTTTTTGTATTACCTTTTGTTTAGCCTTTTGCCATATATCCTTCAGAATCTAGTATTCTTTTTTAATCCAAACACCTAAAATTTCTTCTCATGTCCTCAAACATGGGAATTGCTAAACCATTTCATGTGAGGGGAGACAGTTTCCTACTATAGTTTCTGATTTATCTTCACAACACAAAAATATATTTCTCTGGATTTATCAAGATCAGGATATCTACATGCAATTTTTTTCTTCAGTACACCATCAGTTATAGTCTTGAATTTGTGATTGCCTTATTTTCTTTGCCAATGTCTGCAAGTATAAAGCTATACCCTTGCCTGATTCCTCTGTTCAAGCACTGATTGTCAGAAAGGAGCCACCCCACCTTCATTCTTACCTCTTAACTTTCATATGTCTTCATAATTAACACCAGTATTCTAGCAGCAAATGCTGTCTGTGCCCTACTTACAAAATCTCAGCTGTCAAATGCCTTCTCTACATCAAGACCCAAAAACAATGAGTCTACACTCTAGTTCCTATGAATCATTACTGTGCCATTAATGTTGTCAACTGTTAACCTCATCTCCACAAAACCACAATGATCCATATGTATCACTTCTGGCAAGACCTTAGGAATTTTTAGTGTGTGTGTGGTTTACTATCAAAATGTTGAAGCTGACTCAGTTGAATGAGCATATCATTGACCCATGTCTGTGAAATGTCACAATGCTGAATTTTGACATTGTCGAATTACATCCCGAATTCAACCTCGGAACAAGCGTTAACATGGGTCAAGATAGGGGTGAGATTTATACTTAGACAATGTCCGAGTTCAACATTGTCACCTTTCGACCTCTGGACTTCATCAAAGGGGATTCAACCAAATTGACCAGCATTTTGATAGTAAACATATATATATATATATATATATATATATATATATATATATATAAACATACATATATACACACACACACACACACACACACACACACACACACACACACACACACACACACACACACACACACACACACACACACACACACACATCTGGTGCACAAAAAAGCAAAGCTGCGACTGATAAACGTTAAGCTGCTTTTTTAATAGCACTCGCTTTTCGTCCACACACAGTCCGGACTTCCACAGACAAACAATAACATTTAAAACTAGTACATTGAAATACTTAATCCAACACATTATGACATAAAAAGCCCAAGCTTTAAACAGCTAATATATAATTAAGGAAGTGCCACCATCAACAAATCCTGCCCTTTAACAAACATTTGCAGAAATTAAAAAAAATGCTTCAGCCACATTAATGCACTCAAAAGTGCTAAATATGAGCCAAACTTCCTGTATTTAAAACCACTTTCCCAGATCAAAAAGCATTATACTTAAAATATGACAGTTCATAGTAACTATCCACCCATTACATGAGAACAGACTCTACATTGCTAGCTACCATGATATTTTATTTTCTACTGTGCGCACAGTGAAGCATGTTAAACAATCTCAGTACAAGTTCTAAAATAATGCATCACATCTCTAGAAGATGTAAGCAACTTACAATGGTCAAGACTGAACTTCCAGGGAGTGAAACAACTTTAATATATCAAGGAGTTTTTACACTTAGCATGTGACAGTCCGTGGTAACCAAACACTCACTGCATAACAATGGGCTCTTAACCACGAACCTAACTCACGCAATATTTTATTAACAACTGTGCACTCAGGGAGGCAAATGAATCAAATTCAAACCATGCTCTAAAAAAATGCATAAAATCTAAAGAAATTGTGCAAGTACCTTTCAATAAATTGACACCACTACATAAATACCTTAAAATCAATTACGATTGACAACCAGAGTGGAAAATAAAAAACCTCAAGGAAGAACCACTCGGACTAATCCTCACTTCTTATGTACAGGAAGAACAAACAAAAGTACAACAAACGGAAATGTTCGAACTTGTTGCAAACAATAAACTGATTATTACAAATTCAACTATTTTTAAAATCTTCAATTATTCTTCAGCCTGCATTGCACCAGAACTGGTCGAGTTGTTGGCCAAAGGGTATACTTTTGTCCCCAAGCTGAGGATGAATCTACCAAGGACAATAGTGGACTTTAAATGTTATATAAGGAAGTTAAATCGGCAAGTCCTCCTTGGGGAGAATCGTAATATAGAAAAGAACCCCCTGTCTATAGCTCATACATTTAATCCACCCATTCACTCTAATCTACAGTCCTTTGAAAGACTGCGTGAACTAGACCTTCAAGCTATGGCTGGTAGGGCATTTAAGAGTAAGAATTTGAATGGCAGTGATCAATCAAATGTGACCAGACAGGAATAGGAGGCTTTAATTGTTCTTCGAGTTAGGCTGCAACAAACTTGATGAAATAGGTAGCATAGTTCTAGTTTGTCTGGAAAGAAGCCTTTGAGCAGGTGAGCCAAGAATACGGTCACAAGGTATGTTTCTGAGATGAAGTAAACTCAAGAATACATTGGTATTGTCATGTTTTGACATTTCAAGTAATTGCTTTGCACACTGTACTGCTCATGCAGCTAGACCACTGGATTGAGGATATTCAGAACTACTAGTGCATATAGAAAGGCCCATTCTCTTGCAAATTTCTGAAACAACTGACAAGTGAATTGAGTACCCTTGTCAGAATAAAGTTTGTGTGGACTACCATGAACTTATCTCTGTTGTACTTCTATGTGATCTGAATAGGGTATCAAATAGAGTGTAGACCATTTTGAAATTGTACTTTTGCAATTTGAGCATCATTCTTTGTAATCTCGCCTGACTAGAATGCATACATTTCTTTAGAATGATAACTAGAGGCTGATGATCAGTTTCAATTTGGACAGCTAGACCATAAATATAACCGTGAAGCTTGAACATGCTAACACTATCGCCAAAAGCTCTCTAAATTTGAGCTTAATGCATCTCAGTTTGAGTAAGTGTGTTAGATGCATAGGCTACAGGTCTGCCCTCTAAGAATAACTGCACCAATAACAAAATTTGAAGCATCATAGTACCTTAACGTGTGGGGGGAGGGGGCAATTTTCTTAAGGTAATCAAACTCATTCTGATGTTGAAACATTTTTGCATGCTAGGTCTCTCAAAGGTGCTGTCAACTCACTGAAATCTGATGTAAACTTGTTTAAATAGTTAATCATGCCCAGAAAATGCTGGAAACCTTGAGCATTATCTGATACTGACATCTCTAAAATAGCTATTTGGTTGTGTCAGGACTCAAGCCTGCACTTGTAAACAAATGTCCTACATAGGTTACTTCTGGAACTCAATCTGCACTTCAGGGGATTAGGCTTCAAGTTTACTTCACGTGCTCTGTCAAGAACTTTTTTTAGGTTTCTGTCATGCTCTGCTTCACCATTGCCTCCAACTAACAGATTGTCTACTATTATGGCACAAGGATAACCTGAAAAAAATTGTTCCAATGCACGCTGAAAGACGTCACTTGCAGAATTTATTCCAAATGGCATCCTTAGAAATCTCTATCTGCCAAATGGAATAAGAAAATTAGTTACAAATGAGAATTAGCGATCAAGCATCACTTGCCAAAATGAACTCTCTGCATCCAATTACAGTGGCATTCGGTATTAGAGCTGCAAGTTCCTCAGCTGTGCTCATTGGATGATATGGCCTCTTCAATGCTTTGGTTCAAGTCTCTAGGATCAATGCATATTCTGATTTCATCTGAGCCTTTCTTATGAGCAGCTACCATGGTCGACACCCATTTACTTCATTCTGTGACTGGACAAATCACAGCTTGCTGCACCATCTTA
Organism: Protopterus annectens; assembly: GCF_019279795.1. Classification (NCBI taxonomy): domain Eukaryota; kingdom Metazoa; phylum Chordata; order Ceratodontiformes; family Protopteridae; genus Protopterus; species Protopterus annectens. The sequence continues at coordinate 553,638,149 of NC_056749.1, read as the reverse complement.
TCCAACTGTGCCTTGACTTTATTTTGCATTGCTATTGGAATTCTCCTTGCTGGTCTGACTAGCGTGTCCTCAGGATCTAACTTCATAGAATACACAATTGGAAGTTTGCCCAATTTGTCACTGAAAACATCAGCATACTCTGAGGAAATGGCTTCTGCAAAATTTGAATGTGGAACTGCGCTCAGATGATGAACCTCTTTAGCAAAAGAAAGCAGATTGATTCTTAAGCTATCTTTGAGACCTAGCAAAGATTGCACTGGCTGTTGGACTACATAGAATAATAAGTTGCAACAGTTCTCAGCCAAATAACATGAAAGTATTACTGAACCTTCGGTTTGAATTTCTTCACCTCCATATGCAGCAAGTCTCACACTGCTGGTTACATTGAGTTGTTCGTTGGTTCTCACTTTTTCAAATGTGTCTGCTGATATGACATTGCACTTTGATCGGGTGAGTACTTTGAGCTCTCTGGATTTCCCATTGATGTGAACCATAAAAACACTTCAGTCCTTGTTAATAAGTTGGACGGCACAGTGGTGCAGCAGTAGCATTGTCGTCTCACACCAAGAGGTTCTCCAGTTTGATTCTCGGCTTGGGTGCCTTATGTGCAGAGTTTGCATGTCCTCCCTACATTCATGTGGGTTTCCTCCCACATTACAATGACATGCGTCTGGAGCATTTCTCCTCGGGCCTCCACTGAAATTTGGCTCATTCCAAGTCGTACTTTTCCGGTTTACAAATGTTAAAGTTTACTGCATCATCTCTTTCTCCCAGTACTGATACACCATCCGCATAAAAAGCAGACTGTTTTGACTCTACTTGATCAAGTTGCTTTTTTGTATGACCTTTCTTTACACCTGTGTGAGGCTTACTTGATTTTCAAAACTTTTGAAAGTGGTTCCATTTCTTACACTTGCGGCATTGCTGACCATATGCTAAAGCTCTTTCTGACTCATGATTTGCACCACAATTGCGACAGTTAATAAAGCTAGACTTGGGTTTTGCTGACTCATGTTTGTGTTGCATTGATCTGGCAGTGGAGCTTACACTTTTCCTGGAACTCTCTGGAAAGCTTTGTACCTTTCTTTGGAAACCCTTTGACTACCCTTTGCTTAGGTCTGTTTCTGCTTGCATGTGTTGCATACTGTCTATGTCTGGCTCTGGAGCTTACCGAAACCATGCTTTTTTCATTCACAAGTATGCCTTTCTGTCACCTCATTGATCTGATAAACCCCTGTTGCTTTGCTTAATGTCAAATCACTGTCTCAAAGTAAAATCTTTCTCACTGCAGTACTATTAATACCACACACACAAGCCTATCCTTTATCAGCTCATCTTTCACATCACCAAACTGACATGTTTTAGCCTTATTTCTCAAGTCAATTATATAAGCTGCAAATATTTTGCATGGTTTCTGATTTCTTCTGTAAAACACATGCCTCTCTAATGCAATGTGCATCTGGGTAGTGCATTTCTCTAAACTTACAGTTCAAACATTTGGAGTCTTCTCTGGACTCTGCTTGCACAACAATATGGAGGTCTGCAACTTCACCTTCATATACTACAGGTGCATATACAAATGAATGCTCCCTTTCTATGGCCTCAGATCTTGATAGATTTAGCAAAATGAATTCCATTGTGCGTGCATCTCTATCTGCATAAGTTGCTTGTATAAAGATATCGTACTCTTGCTCAAATATTCTCCAGTTCTGTGCAATATTCTGATCAAACACAAGTGGTTGAGGCTTTCGAAATCAGTTTGCCATATTAACACATACCAGCAAAGGGTCTCGCAAATACATACAAATGCACATGCATAGACGTGCATAAGTAATTGGCATAAACACAATTTGGTTGATGCTTTTATTCTCTAAACTTGTACTTTTCTCTCTTTAAACTTAACGGAATTGTGCAAATGAATAACCTTGTAGTGCTTTCAATTAACTGGAAATTGTTAAATAAACCTCTTGGGCTTCTCGATGCTTTATTGCACTTTGCAAAATCATTTTTCAGATTTCTTAATGCTTCACGGGTCTACTTTAGATCGACGAAAAGTCAAAATGTTGAACGCTCACATGAGCGTAAATGCAGAAAGTCTATGTTTATTTTTTTGGATCGCAGTACAGTGAGGATCAGAATATTTGCCCTTTCCTCAATGTAGTGTGATCTCGGAATTGGAATATATATTTAGTGGGGGGTGTGGGGGGCACAGCCCCCCACAATAGCAATTTCGAATGCTTGCATTTACACTCATGTCAGCGTTCGACATTTTGATTTTTCATCTATATAATATAGACCCTTCTTCATTGCTCTTTGCAAAATAGCTTTTTGGATTTCTCGATGTTTAACTGTACTTTGCGAAATAACTTTTGAGATTTCTCGATGCTTTATTGTGGTTTGCGAAATAACTTTTTAGAGTGATCAATACCTTACAAAATTCTATGGAATAGCTTTTCAAACTTTTTAATGCTTTACAGAGCTTTGCAGAATAATTTCTCAGACTTTGCAACGCTTTATAAAATCTTCGATAGGTAATGACAGAAATGCTAAAATTATTGACTTTCGGAATTGGTAAAGCCAAAAATGCCGAAGTAATCGTTTGGAATTTTATCAATAAAGGCAGGAATGCCACAGCCATGCACCATCACTTATCAAAGTCATCACTTTAAGAAACATTCGAGAAATTTATGATGCACGTGAGCAATTCACGAGCACTGTAATACTCTTGTAATCTCTTCTAAGAACACCTTTCCTTAATGCATGAAACATCAAGCAACCACACAATGCAAATAGTCGAACTTTTGTTGCCCAAATTCAATATCATTGGAGGTATCTGCACTTTGCAGGTGACTACATGCAATACACTGAAATGTCCCCAAAAATGGTGGTACCTTGCAAGGCAACTCTTTACAGTACAAGCAGCACTCTTTAATGGTGTCACTTTGCAAACAGACACACCCAGCACAAGAACTGTCATCAATGCTGAACTTTCTAGTTGGGTATACATACATTCTACAGTTTTAAAACTAACTTTATAGAGCAAGCTTTTACAGTTTTTTTACATACATTTTTAGTCCACTGTTTTTATGATTTGATTGTTTGTATAGTGTATGTTTGTAGGAGCACAGGCTGAGTGCATAAATACTGCCTGATTGTTACACTGAACTGACTACCATCACTCTATCATCAATTCTGATATGGTCACTCACTAGCTTCAGATGACTCTCTCACCACAATTTCCAAATCATTTCTTGTCCTTCATCTCCTGAGTAAAAGACTCTGGATCTCAAGCCAATTGGTTTTGCTGTACTGCCCTTCTGCCTTGTTTCCTGAAAATACAGGACACCCAGTCCCCTCTTTAGCATATTATGCACTTCCAAACTGCATCCAGTCACAGAACCTATGTACAGTTTAGCAATCCATAGTTAATTTGTGGCAGATTGTTTTTATGTCCACCTCTCTTTCTCTGCGCTATCCTAGGTAACACAAAACTGAGCAACTAGACATCCACTAGCGTGTAGCTTACTGACCCAGGGCTGTTGGACTTTATGGTGGACACGCTGTCAGAGGTGCATATACCCCTCCCACCACTAGCACGTGTCACTTAGCACAGGCAAACCCCATTCTTCTTTTTGGAGACATTAGTCAAGACCAAATCTGAGAAATGTTTGCACACCGATTGACTAGCTCTGACAGTGCATTGTCTATACAGGGGATACTGCACACCATGGTTGATGCCTATATCAGATGGCTCCCACAACGCTTCCACCAATAGGAACCACCTAAAGTCTGCACTGCTGCCCTCAATTCCACTAAGTATTTGTTGCATTCTACTGGAACACCTCAAGAGCAGTTCAGGAGATGGGATTTGAACCCAGTATCTTCCGTAAAAGTGGAAACATTCAGCATGTTTTTTTAGAGGTGGAAAAAGCCCCACCCAGACATTAGAAAGACGTGCAATCTCCACACAGACTGTGAACAAAGGTCAACGTACCTTGTATATGTGAAGTAAAGTCCTCAATCATTATTCCAGTTATGTCCAGAGCAAAACAAAGATGTATTCAAAATATATGGGGCTGCAAATGTGGACTATTTTATGTATAACATTAGCATTGTGCCTGATGTCCCAGCTACACTGATGTGCTCTAGCAGAGAAGAGATAAGCAAAACATGACAAAATATAAAAAACCGTGCATGAAACATAAGGGACTATGCACACAAGTTACGAATCCAATGGAAAGATGCATGTGATATCAACAAAATGCAGCAGATACACACATGCACACCGTAGAACATGATGTCATTGTTATCCAGCCAATGAGAGCTATCAATGGTGAATCTCTTCACTTTCATTGTACAGAAATGTAACCTGCTCCAACGTCATCACAATATATGCTGAAACACTCACTCTATGCCATAAACTAACAGAAAGTGTTGCACTTTCATCCTCAACATTCAACATTGTATTGAACAAAATCTAGTCACCAGGAAGTGGAGTTGCTGACAAAATCTGCATAAAAAGCTGTTATGGTACCACCAAATTTGGAATGGTTATCACCAACCAGTATATTTCCTAGTTATTTTCATGGGAAGTGTACAGTGTTTGTACACTGTAGCAAGATACTTATTTGCTTGTGTGTTAACATAAATATAAGTAAAAAGGATGGTGTTAGCCCGACAGCCAGGTCCATCAAATTAACAGCCAATTCTTTTCTTTAGTTGTACTTTATGCCAGCTATTTTTTTCAGATGGATTGTTGTGACACACACAGACATGAGAATTCAGTGTGGAGCACTGGTATCCATTTCTGTATATTTATTGTTGCCCATAGTCCAGCTCCATGGAATAATTGGATAAAGCATGACCCAATGATTTTCAGCATATTCCAAGTAGGAGAGACTGGGAGTGAACAGCCAATGCCAGCTTGCTCATTCTTTTGGGGGGGGGGTGGAAGGAAGTCCACACAACAGCAATGCCAGCATCTGCTCGAAATGTGGATAGCATGTAGCACCATAGCCAAAGGATGTGCTAGTCTTTGCCAGGCTGTGTCCATGTGGCAACATGTGTTTTGAACTGGAACACCGTGGAAGATGTGGGCATTTATGTCAGCCATAGGGAAAGGATTCAGACCTGTAAGATGGCTGTGCCAATGACAGATATGCCCTGGTGGTGGGCAAACAAATGGGTGAGCAGAAGTGGCCATATGGCATCATATACAGGGTGAAACAATGGATAAAAAATAAGGTCATTATTTGTGGGTATACAGGGACTTGTAACCCACACTCTGGGTCTCAGTTACCCACACTCTGGGTCTCAGTTAATTGTGGAGAGGAGTCATACTGACATGGTCATACATTATAATGATTCCATTTCCTAAATCATGCTAATGCTCTGACCACATAACTCCATTCATGATGGTTGTATGCAGCTGTGTAGATGGTGTTTAAATTTTTTATAGTTTTTTTGATTTTACTAATACTGTTTTAAAAATCAAGACACAAAAAAAAAGGCATTTTTGAGTCCAGTGTGTTTTCCATCCCTGAGGCAAAATCTGAGAAAGGCTAATCCTTGACTAAACACACACCTATCAGAAATTATTTGTCAGATTGTGAAGGAAACTCTATGCTCCCCAGGTGGCATGGACATTGTAAGGACCCAGTGGGAAGATGAAAGGGAGTGGCCATTGCCAGATTGATCATCCTGTAGGGAAGGTGGACAGCGAAGCAAGACAAGCTGCAAAACCTGCAGGAATGCATTTGTATTACTGGCATCATAATGAGACTTGCATGCATGCCTTGCAAGTGGGGCACTACTGGGTCAAGAAAGCAGCAAAAGTGTTAAAGAATGCACACCTTAAAGCAGTTAAAGCAGAGCTTTCAAGCTGCTAACTGGGTGAGGATAGGATGGTTTGCAGGATCTGAACACTTGTCAGATCCCTAACAGACTGCTCTCACCTCCTCCACCATGAAATGAATGGGCCAAAGTGCTGCCTCCACCCTGAAAGAGGAATGAGTGGGTCAAATTGGTTTCATGAAAAGGAACTACTGTTCCAGTCTAGTTAACCCCCAAATATCTGGTACTCAAGACTGCTGCGTGATCCTTTGGGATCTCCCCTTCCCAGATGTTTTGTGGCCACAGAGTCAGTATATATGAGTTTGGAGGTGGAGCATAAATTCTTGCAAAGAAAACTAATTTTAATTTGTATGAATTTAATCATTTAATTAGTTGACCCACCAAGGTTAGTTTCTAATGACCGTCTTTTGACCTTACATAGAAGGATTATCCAAGTCAGAGTTCTGTAACTGAAAAAAGACTAACCTAGGTGTTGGTCTGCAATTTCTAGTTTCAATCCTTATATTAAATTTGTAGGCAAAAATAAAGTGTGTGAACTGGTGTGGTAAAAATAACCAAGAAAAACAAACAACCATACACAGACTGTTTGTCACACTGGAGCAACCACAAAGCAGTTCCAAAAGAAAGTAATCAGTGATGTATACCCAAATCCTTCACAGTTGCTTGTAAAATTTGTATAAATAAGTGAATAAAGTCAGACGGTTAAATGCTTTCTTCCGACAATACTGGACTTCATCAGAACCAGGCAGTATTGTCGGATGAAAGCATTTAACAGTCTGTATTTAATAATTGTTGTTGTTGTTATAAAGTGTGTATTTTATTGGGTCACGCTGACTTTATTCACTTGTTTATATGGATTTTACAAATAAGTGTGCATGATTTGGGCATACATCGCTGATTACTTTCTTTTGGAACTGCTTTGTGGTAGTTTCGGTGTGGCAAACGGTCTGTGTGTGATTGTCTTTGTTTTTCTTGTTTAAATTTGTAGATAGTTTAAGATCATTTAAAATTATAGTACATTTTATATTTGTATTTCATCATCTACAAAGTTTTTCTGCATGAACAACCATAAAATGACATCATAGCAGGCACTGTGCATTATTTGCTTACATCAGCAAGACATTCTGGGAAATGAAATACAACTTGTTTCATTAACATCACATAAGCCATTTTCAATGCATGGTATTCTATCTGAAAGAAAGTTGATAACTTATCTTTCTAAAACACACAACTTGCCTGTTGCATGGAAATATGGTAGGATATATATTAACTTAGTGAGGTAATGTGGGTTCACTCACGATGTCATGGCAGGCGTTTTCAGTTCCAAGAAGGGGACTTTATAAAAAAAAAAAATCCAAAAACAGCACATTTTTTTATTCAAAAATTGTATAATTTGGTATTGAATTTGGTAAGGAGGTAATTTGCAACTCCAAAGGTTTGTTACTTTTTTCCTACATATGCCTGTCAATTGTCCGCCTACTTCAAATTCCTCCCACCTTTCCTCAATGGACTGAGTCTGTCTTCCAGTCAGCATTAGGGTTTTTATTATGCATGGTTTTTACTCCCTTTGCCTGGTATATAGTATGCAACGTCTTCCCTTGGGGGAATGCACATTCCCATACAAAGTCCACAAAGACTACTTCATACATTGTCTGCAGGGGACAAAGCTCATATCCTAAGTACTGCTGTATACAACGCACAATTCACCCAGCAGATGTCTGCATTACAACAAACTGGACCTTGTCTCACTCACTGGGTTGGGTGAGATAGCATCAGACACTTATTTCCATTCTTCTTTGCCTGGTTCTTCCAGCATATGGGTCATAGTCAGCTTTATTTAGCTACACTATGGATCCGGACTAGCTCGGATAAGCATTATTTAGCACAAGACATTTAAGGGGATACTGCTCAGTTTGATCAGTTACCTACCTTAGTCTATTAGATAAAAAAGATCTGCAGAACCACCATTTCAGAATTGTACTGACTGGGTTTATTCTCAGTCCTATGTGAATTTTTTTTTTCTTTTTTTCATACTAATGAAGGACTTGTTAGAAAATGAGTGTGATGTTCCCACTGTTTTTTCCCTTTAGGACTTCTACCAGAAGCATTGTGAAAGTAAAAAACTCAAGAATTCAATTGGCATTACATTTAGGTTTTCTTTTATCACAATTTACTTGTTTTTGTCCTGAGATAACTGCAAATGTTTTGCTCTGATGCCTTCTTTGCAATCATTTTTCTTTCAAATGCTGCAAAAAAATTTCCGGTGTGACCCAAAGCTGTAGACCATTTCTGAGTCTAAAACAACTTTACTCGCTTCCCCACTATAATAAAATCTCTCCTTCACTTAGGAATAACCTGAGGGAAATTAACACATTTGTTCAAATTCATCTTGATGCAAATCCATAACCTTGACATCACTGACATTTGGAAAACCTGGCTAAAGTTAAATCAATAATAAATTCCCCTGATATAAATTGTACCACAGAGACAGGCCACTGTAATGAGGCTCATAATCCATAATCAGCCTTGCCAATGCTCCCCCACTGCATTAACTTCCCACACTGATAAGTTTTCACCCAACTGATCAGTTAATGAAGTCACCTTAAACTATCCCTGCACTACACCTAATGTTCTTACACGCCACCCACCACATCACCAGCTCATATGTTGAAGCCCACTCCTTAGGGAGGTGCAAGAGTAGACAAATGCATTGCTAAGTGCTCATATGGAGGATATTTTGCTGGAAGATCCAGGGATCTCCCATTTCCTGAGATGGAGCAATGTCATTTAAGTAGCAGTGGTAGGGGAGGGTGCAGCACCCCACAGTATCAGGTGACATCCCCCTCAGTAAAGTGCACTTTTTAATTTTTATTGTTAATGGTGTGCACTTTCCAGAAGTATGTCTGTTTGATTACAGTACTTTGAGGTGATCACATTAGAGTTAAGAACATTTCAGTGAGCCTCCCAGAAATGTATTACCCTACATCAATAGAGATGCAAACAATTTCTAAACAGATTTTATTATATATACATACATACATGTATATATACATATATATATATATATATATATATATATATATATATATATATATATATATATATATATATATATATATCTTCATATATACATACCTACATATACACTGAAACCGATAGAGAGACTTAATAGTAAGTACTTTGGGCAATACAGAAACAACCGTAGAGATCACTTAACTGACTTACAGATATTGCATCAAGTTACAAATACAACCAAAGCCAACAGGAAATGTAAAACCTTGTCAGGACAAAGGATATGTGCATAATGAACAGTTAATGAAGTACCACAGTATTCAGTACTAGGGATAGTCTTTGCTATATTTGTACCAAAAATTACAAGAAAGATTAGAAAGAAAACATGCAGATGTTTAATATTATGGACTGATACACTTAGAGCCTGAAAGCACTCTTGTACTGGCTTTCCACAACCTCCAACTGTACACCAAGCAGCTGTGTACAAGTTATTTAACTAGACATTGCGCCAAATAAGTCCTGGAAAGGAAATGTTTCAAATGTGCTGACCTGATTAAGAAATGTAATTAAAGGTCAGATGCAGAATAAGGAGGGAGGCACTGAGAACAGTCAGTCACAGGGCTGTTAGTGGTGGAGCTGGAGAGGAAAAATGTACTTACAAGTGTAGGGGACATGGGGCCGAAAGTGAAAAATAACATCCACAGCAAGTTCATAGTGTTTTACAAAGGGGTTAAAAGGCTTGGGAAGAGAGCAAAAAAAAAAGCCTTGCAGATTAGACTCCGTGAGATATAGAAGGCAATTTTGAAAACGAAGTCAATATTGCAACCCAACTAAGCTTAGTGCTTACACCAAGTACTACTGGCCTGGCAGTACTGTCCACAGGAGTGTTGCTTGTACTATTAAAACATACATTAAGGATGACAACTGATGTGGCAGTAAAAAGTAAAAAGTTTAACAAGTGGCAAGAGGAAGTCAAAGAAGAAACTGATACCAACCCTACCAGTTAAATGTCATTGTCTCTCAAACCATATCACCTAACCATATCTGCAGGACTCTCTCCTTCTAGTAAACCACTTACTGTCCCTCCTATGGCAAACTCTATTGCACCAATTTACTCTACTCACTCTCAATGTTTTGGGTAAAAAAACTTCCTACCAGCTATCCAGAGACCTCAAATATCCTTCTATCACTGCACTATTAACTATCCTATTATCCCACTTGGCAGACAGATTTAATTTTCACATATAGACGTGACTTTGTGCATGAGATTTGCTTTGTCTTGATTATAAATAATGCACATTATAATTCTGCATACTCTTCACATTTCTGTTACCTGATGATATCGGACAGATGTGCATTTTCATTATAGTCTCTCATTTAATGTAGTTCTGACTTTCTTTGCCGTTTGCTAGTGCAAATGGCCAAAAATGGAAGATAACATTAAGATATGATTGGATGTTGCCATTAGAGTGCAGGAGAGAATGTAGTTTTGGGTTTTGATTTGATGAGGAGAGAGAGGCTGTACCAGCAATGTACAAAGGTAGATATGAGCTGGATGGGTGGGATTAAGAATACAATAGGGGACAGAAGAGAGCCTGAGCATAAGGGAGGGTGAGCAAAGTAAACTTCAGCCCCTCAAAAGTATGAGAAATGTCAGAAAACAAAATTAGTGCTTGGTAACTACTGGAAGGAAAAGAGAAATGGGGTGATTACCATCACATACAAATCAATGGTGAGTGGAGAAGCTAGAGTACTGGAAAGGACAGTACACGAGACAAGTGCAGGCAGGATAATGTGGATGGCAAGTAGCGAGGAGACTGATGATTTCAAGGCAAAAGTGAGAAAGAATATCTGGAGAGACCGACACAGAAGCTGTGAAGCTAAACCTTGGCAAAACTTAGTTTGTGGGAATTATTTGTTCCAGTGGGGAGTTTGTCTGAGAAGAGGTGGGAAGAAGCATAATTATAAATAGACAGGTTTTAGTTTTAACGACCTCCAGCTATGTTGTCCTAATATCTAGTGAACAGTTTAAGAACATTCCTTGTTTACACATTTACGTTGGGGTTAGGGTAAATTAAACACATCCATCAGCAACTTGTCTCCAAAGTTGTTTCTTTATACTTGTGGTCAGTAGGCTGTACTGATGATAGTAGTGAAACTTTACAAGTAGTGGCAAATGCCATTACATTGGGTGAAGTATCACAGGGGTTGTTCTGGGTACAGTGCTCTAGAGTGTGGTTTTGGTTTAGATGTATCAGAGAGAAAAGACAAAATGGATGTCCTCCCTGATGAGGAAGGCAAATGCAGAAGTGAAGGACTAGAAGAAACATTTAGGAAAAGGCTTAAACACCAATTAAAATTAACAAAAAAAAAAGATTACAGTTAACATTCAGTGCAAACAGAATTACAAAAAAAATAAAAACAGGATAAGAATGTGGGTGTGTTAACTACAACTTAATTGAACAAGTAGGAAGACAGAGACAAAGCGGTGGCAGAAACAGACACAAAGTGGTGGCAGAAATATCTAGTACTGAAGTCCATCCTCAGTGGGGATAGACTCTAGAAGTAAAGCAGTAATATTTCCATTCTACAGAATTCTGGGTAGACTGTACCTCAATAAACTGAGCAGTTCTGGAGACCATACAAGGAAAGGGGCAACAGACTCCTAAAAGCAACCTAGAGGTATGCCACCAAAACTATTCATGGAATAGCAGAGAAAGGATAGAGACTTATCAGAGCTATATGCTTTTTTACACATAAATAAATAAATAAATAAATAAAAAAGACGGGGAAGGTGATCATGCGATCAGTCATGTTAGAGGAATATGATGGTGCCATACTGACTAGGAAGTACAGAATATAAAAATATAGACAGACTGTAGGAACTAGCTGATCCATACATTTCTGAAAGTACTTCTACACAGAGAGGACTGTAGGCAGAAGAACTAGCAAAATCAGTGGTGGGGAGGGAATCCACAGAGCCATTCAAGTCAGTATCGGACAGATAGAAGGAAAATATGGAGAGCAGATGCTACGTAAATAGCACAAGAGATCAGGCTTATTTTTCTCCTAATATTGGTTTAACTGCAATATTTCTTTGACTATAACAGCTGTCATTAAAAAAGGAATAATCAGCAGAGCATTTAAAATATTGCATGATATAAGAATCAGAGGAGGTTAGAAAGGATTGCAAAGAAAAACTGAATAAGCAACTCACAAAGAAACCAATAATGGTAGGATATATGTACGTCTCCCTAATATACAACAAAATCTAGAAGATTCAGGATTTTTGTCTGGAAATGTTTGCATAGATATTTCTATACCCAAAGTAGACCCCAGAGAATTTTTCCTCAGAAGACAGCAAATGTTGGAGGCGTGACAGGGAAGAAAGAGTTAATTAGGAACATATTCTCTGGGAATGCGGTGATTTGGGAAACTTTAAGACTTCCCTGCAGGATGCACTTTCAGAGATGCTGGGTGTGCAGACTGGCCTCAAGAGGGAGATTTTTCTGAGCTATACTACGGAATCAGAATTATCTAGGCATGGTAAGGCCTCGCTGTGTGTAATAATTGTGGCTGCCAAGAAAGCAATTACTAGAAAATGGAAATCAAATTCTAAACCAACTACACCAGAAGTAGTGAACATACTAAAGGAGATAAAACTGGAATTGAGATCTTTTGAAAAGGTTAGAAGAAAACTACATACGAAAAATGGGAATTGTGGGAACAATACTTACAAGGGTGGAATGGGGTTTAAAAGGTGGCAGGGCTTAAATGAGCTATGAAATGTTTGACAGAAAAAGATTGGGTAGATTACAAGTGATGTATAATGTTTGCAACTAGAAGTGTGTCAGTGTGGTTTGTTTTCATTTGTATAAATTTATGATTGCCTATGTAATAAGTGATGGTTTAATAAAGATGTTTCTTGTTTAAAAAAGGCAGGAATTGAATAATTTATGTAATGTTGCTTAGGATATAGAGCAACATATGTGAAGTAAAATGTTTATGTTAATTATAGTAGGATTACTTTTATATGAAAGTAAATTTGCCTATGTCACAAGTGATACTTCAATAAAGGTATTTGTAAACAAACACTATAATGTGACTTGCTGAGGAGAGCTGAAAGACTTGCCAAAGTCTGAAAGAGTTATCACACTTACATTTCCGTATAACATAATGCTTGTAGAAATAAAAATCAAATGTTATAGTGTCCACTCTGTTTCCCAAAGGATCATAGCTAGGTTTGCCTCTCTGTTCAAACGCTGATGTTTCTAAAACTGTAGAGGGAAACTAGAATCTGCCAAAGGTGCACCAGACAGAAAAAAATTAAATAGGCGTAGGTAACACTTCCTGGTGAACACCACAGCTAAAAACTTTGTTTATTTAAAAATAGAGGCAGAACATAAAATACTTCATTTAGAGCTCTCTTTCATTGGAAGTCTTATGTTTTGCCTCTGTTTTTAAATAAAGTTTTTAGCTGTGGTGGTTCCCCAGGAAGTTTTATCTACATATATTTCTAAAACTAGTTCATGGCATGCAATCTCAACCTACTAACACATTTTACATACTTGACGTTCATAGTTGGCACCCATTAATAACCCTTCAGCTATGCTAATCTTATGAAGAAGTAATTTTAACTGGTTTCTTTATTGAAAGCTGAGAAGTAAGGTCTAGGTAGGCACACAATGAAAGCAGTATCCCTAATAAAACTGTTAAGACATACAGAGACAGATTAGCTTTAATGATGCTTTTCCATATTATTTACTTTTACTGTGACTTTGTTTTTTTTTTTTAAAGAGTTTCATAAACAAGCTAACATGAAATTTCAAAATTTATTGAAAAACATCTATGTTATTTAGCAAAGGTATAAAGAAAAAGGCTATGCTAGTACAACAGGATGGAGCTATTGTGCATTTCAGGCATAATTGATTAATTTTGTTGGACAGTTACCTCCCAAATTACTCAAAAGAAAACTCCACTCTCTAATATATTTAACTTAATATCAATGTCTCCCTTTATCACTATGTAGATGCATCTTCAATTTCTTCATTTCCATTATTTTGCCCATCACAGATCACAGAAATGCAAGCATCCTCCTTTCACAGTTTGCACCACTTCAGAAAATTATTTGTCTCAAACTGCAACTTTCCTTTTTTTCCAATGAAGCTGTAGAAGGAAGCATACATTTGCCACTGAAGTGAAAACACAATTGTGCATGATGAATAGGGAGCAAGTCTGAGTGTGCCATATTGCAGTCTCAAGAGTTGGTAAAGGCATGGGGAGGTGGCAGTCTCTGTTATGGGTGCAGGTTCATAGCCACTAAAATATGATTTACTCGTGCAGCTACACTGGATTTTGGCACACACATTAAGTTTATAGTTTATTATATATACATTTTATTATTTAATACCCATGCTGCAATCTTTAGTCATTTAATCACTAAAATTTTCCATCTGCCTAAATCCTTCTTTAAAGTAACAACTGTCAGGCACAGATGAATGAGTAGAGGAGATATACTTGCCTGGGAGTTATGATGCCCAGCAACAATTAGGAGAGGTATGGCATTGGACTAGAAATTGCAGAGTTTAGTACTTAACTACATAATTTACCTACTCTATGCAGGCCAACACTGAAATGTGCCACCAAAAGCCTCTCTCTGACAACCAACATAAAAGCAAGACAGGGTTTGAATCCCCACCACTGCCAACAATGTGCATGTCCACCAAGGTCATGGTCGAGTCACACAATTAGTGCCAAACAGATTAAAAGCATACAAATAAAAATCACAAAATAATTCACTAATTTCAGCCTGGCCACAAGACTATGGAGGAAATATTTACTACTGCTCTGGGTGCTGATGTAGTCTTTGGCCTATATTCGCAGATGTTTTATTGCTCTCAAGTGATCACTTACCCACAGTATTTGTGCTTTGAATAAACAATTACACTCAACACAAAACACACCTCTGAGATGAGGGGAGGGGGCTGGTAATATTTTCTAACACTACAACCTATCATCTTAACTCATGGTAGTAAATTGAATTTGATCTGCAGCCATCCTTACCCCTCAGTGTAATGTGTCACCCAATACCCAACTATAGACTTGACCCAGAATTGAGATTCCCTCCCTGCTTAAAACCACGGCTTGTTCATTCCCCCTTTAAATCAGCAAGCATTGGACCTACAGAAAAGAGTTAAATATTGTGCCTGAAAATCGGGTATATATTACAACCGCGAAAGTCCTAAACAGCGAATATGGAAGCAACGACACACATTAACCAAACGGCAAATACACAGAGCACTCTAAACTGCAAAATTCAAAATCTCGAACCGTCTTAGTTGTCCAACCCCACTGCCAGCTACATACTACCTACCCAAACAAAATAAATGAGCCACATACATACACTAACCAAACCCTACTTCTAACCCTACACTAAACCTTACATACATTACTGTCCATGCACTTACCTTAACCCGCAACCTAACCTTAAGGTCGGTAACTATCGCACACTTACCTTATGGAGCTATACCCAAACAAAATAACCTACACACATACACTTAACAAAACCTTACTTCTAACCCTACACTTAACCTTACATACATTACTATCTATGCACTTACCTTAACCCGCACCTTAACCCTAAGGTCTGTAACTATCACACACTATTACTATCTATACACTTACCTTAACCCGCACCCTAACCATAAGGTCTGTAACTATCGCACACTTACTTTACGGAGTTGTACCGCAAAAGGGCCAACCATGATGATACAACATTTCTGATTTCATGCTTCAGGATGATCAGTGTTTTCACGTTTTGACGTATATGTGTAGACGTTTCCTTATTCAGGTAAGTGGATCTTCGCGATTTAAATAGGGAAGCCTGAAAATCAATTAATCATCAAACTGTAGACTCAACAGAATTGATAACCACATCCTGCTTAAAACCCATGGCATGTTCATTCTCCCCTTAATCAGAACGCGGTGGACCTACAGAAGAGAACAGTTAAATATTGTGCCTGAAAATCAGCTAGTGTAGATTGTTTACAAAGAAAAACCTCTATTTGTGCAAGATTTCTGTGATCTACTTTAAATTGCCGTATAAATACTACTGCTAAACTTGCACATACATTTAAATTGTCATAAATACTACTGCTAAACTTGTGCATACACTGCCAGGGTTGATAGCTGCTTGGTTTCTCTCCAACCCACCACCCCAAGTAACCTTTCTTATCCATTTAACTTGGTTACTGTTCTAGGCTCCTCGAAATTATGAATATATACCTAGTTTAGTACAGCATTTTATACTCATGTGGTATGCTACTTTTGCATTTAAAAATTCACCAGTTTAATTATAGGGGTCTAACAGCCTGAGAGCTTACTTTTGCCCAAGTGCCTCCGATAACTTTTTTTAAGCTATGTTCTCTACATTTTTCCACCCTATCCATGCTACACTAGGACTCGCTCTGCTCCCCTACCCCCATTCCCACCCACCCCCACTATCCCTAATCCTCTATTTACCCTAAACACTCCATCCAATCCAATTATCGTATCTCTTACTCTCCTTAACTATTTCCAAATCTACTTCCCCTCCTACCCTTCAACTCCTCCCTACTATTACATTTGTACATCCTCCTCTCCACAGTACTCCATCTTGTATATCATTTTGCTCTAATCTTTAACACTCCCTCAATTATCCTTTTACAAAGGAAAGTAGTAAGTTTTGCAAAGAACTCTAATTCCTATGTTTCCCCTAGTTTGTGCACTCTTTCTAGCCCATATACTGATCTAACATACTCTCCACATTATAAATCACCACTCTGCAAAACACCCTTTCAGTTCAAACCTGAACCAACCCAATATAAATACTAATTTCTCCAAAACTGTATATGAACAGTAATACACTTTTCTTTACTTATAGATATATCAAAACCAATCTACCACCTTTCCCTTCACGCACATATTCCAGACTGCTATCCAAACTCACACACCTCATTCAATATTCTCTAGCACACAGTAAACTACATGAAGTCATTCATCCAAACCAAAGGCCCAAGCCTCCAAATTGGCTCACCTTCCCTGCTTCCCGCATAACTAACTCATGCCCCTATCAACCTCTCAGCAATCTCCAATATACCAAAAATAGCAGCTCTGACATACTATCAATTTCAACCTAAGAAGCTCAATAAACTACATGAATTCCATGCTGCTCTTGCCCTCTATTCACCTGATATTGCTATCATAATGGATACCTGGCTTAAACCCCATATAAAAGATGAAGTAATCCTACCCAAAGGTTACATCATCATCAGACATGATAGAGTAAAACACTCAGGGGGTGGCGCTTTTATGATGTTTAAAGGTTCCCTCAAGCTCAAGCTCAACAGCACTCCACTAGTTCTTCCCAACTCAAAATTAATAACCACACACTTACAAATAAATTCCCACAAAACCATAAATATAACTGGCATTTACCTTCCCCCTGCAAACAACTTATCCAGCATAGAAAACCTTCTCTTTTGAGCATCTTCTAATTTTAAGTCAAAAATAAATAGTCCTAGGTGATTTCAACCTAGACTGCTTAACCTGTTACTCTGATAATCCCTCCAATTTTATCAACCTCTGTAACTTCACTGAAACAATTAACTCTCCCACTCATATTGACAAACAGAATACTAAATAAATAAACCCAATCTAGGTCACCTAACAGACAGTCTTCCAGATACCCTAAGTGATTATTCACCAACCATTCTTCTAAGGAAATGGATTCACACCCCAACATTATATATAAGCACATCCATCGCAAAAAAAAAAAAAAAAAAAAACTTCTTTCCTTTATTCAACATATTCCTTCAGCACTGTGACTGGACACCCTTAAAAATCCCTCCAGCTGGATCTCACAACTCAATACCTTAACAATACCTTCCTCAAAATTCTAAACAACTTGGCTCCCATTAGGAAAACTGGCACAAAAATTAAACTTCCTTGGCTAACTAGAGACATCAACGTACTGCTCATACAATGAGATACAACCTGGTCAATTTACCAATGTACCAAAAAACAAATCTGACCTCACTGCTTATCAAAAACTAAGAAATCTAGGAAAAAATAAATTAACCTTGGCAAAAAATACCTTACTTCCTCACATTCCAAAAAAACAAGAGAACCCCCCCCCCCCCACAAAACTGTTGGCAAAGTATTAAACATCTCCTAAATCCTGGTAGGACCACAATCCCATCACCATCAACCACTAACACTACTGATACTTACCCTCCCAGTTCAACTCACACTGTCAAATCTAGTACATCCCTCAAACAGTAATACCAACTCATCCCCAACAGTTCACCACTCTACAGAATCGAACCCTAACACATTCACCATTAAGCCCATACAAACTAGCTACATTAAAAAGCTCCTAACCAAATTAAAGCCCTAATCCCCTGTTGCCGATCAGCTCCCAAATTATTTACTAAAACTAGCTGTTTCTTCCGTTATCCTGTATCAATAATAATTAACTGCTGTCTCACAACAATACTTACCTTTCCCCTGCAAAATATCACATATCTCCCTGAATAAAGGAGGCCCCTCTGCAGACTTCTCTAATTATGATCTATCACTATTCTCTCTCCCCTTCGCCAAAATGCTAGAAAAATGTATTCATTGACAACTCATACACTACCTCCTTTACAATTACCTCCTAACTAATTCTCAGCATGGCTTTTGACCTAAACATAGTACAAATACCGCACTAAAGTTTCACCAATACTATTAACCTCCTCAAAAACCAAGGCCTACTCATTTCTTCTATTTCCTTGGATGTGTCTAAAGCCGTTGATACAGTTTCCCACCAAAAATTCAAAATAAGCTGGCAGCTTATAACCTTAGTCTACCTTCCTTATCCTGGTTCCACAGCCATCTTACCAATAGACAGCAATCCACCAAATGGGAGAATAACTTCTTCCCCCCTACCTATCTCTGTAAGAGTTCCCAAAGGCTCCATACTCAGACCTCTCCTTTTCATATGTACTAGTAATCTAAGCACTGCAACCCATCTCGCCAATACTATCCAATATGCTGATGATGCCTTCCTTATGTGCTCTGCTCCCACATTTCTTGAACTACAAGAAAAAATACAAAAATCATTTCAAGACATAGAAAACTACCTCACCAAAAAACAACTCATACTTGACCCAAATAAAACTAAACTTATGTTCTTTTCCAATAATAAAGCCAAAACAACTATCCCCCACTCACTATTTACTCCTACAAATGCACTAAAAATGAACCAGTTGATAAAACTAAACTTCTAGGAATCGCAATAGACAACTGCCCAAAATTCAACAAACGTAGCCCTAACATTCAAAAAAGTCCATATTAAACTTGGCTCACTCTATAGAATAAAATCTTACCTAACCAACAAACCCTGACTAGCCACAGACAGATCCAACCTATTATCCACCCTCCTCTACTCTTCACAAATCTTTACCAACTATGCAAGACATATCTAAACAATCTAGAGATTTGCTATAATAAAGCAGTAAAATTTGCTGCAAACCTACCATACTGATCTCACTATTGCTCAGCACTTTAATAACGCAGCCGGATTGAGCTACCCAACCTATTACACCTGAATCAACTAACCAATGCACACAGCATTGTCCATAAACCCAATAACTGCCTAGCTATAAAATACCTAGTTCAACAAATACAAACCCTAGGGCTTTTCAATCATCCAATAAACTGCTTCTAAAGGTTACTAAATCCAACAACAGGTTTGGTGATTCCCTGTACTCCAATACAATATCCGGAACTTGGAATCTATTACCTTAATACAACCTAAACACCAACGACCACAAATTCAAGCTAGGCTAAAGAACACTTTAATCACCGGCTATGCTCCTGCTCTACCTCAGGCTAAGTTTCTAGCCCAGGCCAACAACCCTTGCTCACCCAAACTTTTTTACATCATTTATTCTCCACCTCACAATGAATTAACTATTCCCTTTCCACTAACTTACATATAAAAAAAAACAAAAAACAAACATTTGTCCATATGAACATGTAAATACATTTCATTTTTACTATTTTCCATGTAACTCATTGTACTGTATTTTGCTGCAACTCCATTGCTTCTGTATTTTACTTGTTTTGTAACATGCACTTTTAACTTTTATTTGCTGTTATTTACACTATCTTAAAGTTTCTGGAGATTTTCTACCCAGGTCTCCACTGAAAATGGGCTTGTGGCCCAGTCGGACTTTTCTTGGTAATCAAATATAAAATAAATAAAATAAATCAGACTGCTGACCACCCCAGATATGATTTCACTCTTGTGAATCAGCTAGATTATAAACACAAATCAAGAATACATCCAGGCAGCCTGGAGAATTAGAGGCGAATGTGAGAACTGTATCTCCCTTTAATAATAAATACCCTTAACAATTAATAATCAGTAAAAACAACAAGCCAACAACCATTTGAAAGTGAATGCTTTACTTCTGAAAGTACAAGTTAAGCAATGCAGTGACAAATACAGAGAATAAACTAAACAAAGAAACAGAAAAAACCTTTAGCAGATTGCAAAAAAAAAAACTCCAGCTAGTTTTTCCTGACTACTCTACTACAAAAATTGCTGAGCAAATAAACTACAGCAGTTGAACCTCCAGAATGCAATGCAGAGATACTGCAGAAACAAAACATCAAAGTCTGTGCAGATGTAGGTAGTGCTTCTTTCACATCTAGCATTCTGACAAATGGTTCTCTCTTTATACCATGCTTTATCATACAGAAGCATGTGTTCCCATTGATGTGTTAACAAGTCTTCTTGTCTGAGCCTTATCTCTTTGAAGAATCTAAATGCATTTTTATTGGCCTTGCCTTCCTACTTGAAGTCCAAGATTTTTTTAAAATAAATTGTTACATCTAACTTAAAATTGTCGTGTTTACCATCAGCTGGGTGCTACAACTTCAAGAAAAAGGTCAAAAGTTTACATTCATTTCCATGCCACATGAAGGAGTGCACATTTCACATCAAATCACGTTGGTTTCATCATCATCATCAGCCCTCTTTTTTTCCCCATTTTCTACATGAGGCCAGGGAATCGAGTTAACTGTCACCATCTCTCTTGATTCAGAGCCACACTCCTGCTTTCTACAGCACTCATGCGTGTCATGGACCTTTCACACAATCCATCCATCTCTCAGCTGAACATCCTCATTTTCTCTTTCCTTATTCCTGTCTTTCCCAAATCATCTTCATCAGATTGTCTTCTGCTTTTCTGCACACGTGTCCGAACCTCTGTAATCTGTTCTCGTTGATCTTTTCTGCAATTGGAACTACTTTGACTTCTGCTGTTATGTCCTCATTTCTTCATCTGTCCCACAGTGTGCATCCTACAACCCTTCTCCGGCACTTCATCTCCATCACCTCTAGCTTCTTCATCTGCTTTGCCTTTACTGTTCAGATTTCTGTACCATACAGTAATACTGGCTGCACCACTGTCTTGTACACATTACTTTCCAGCTTCTTTGCCATCCTTCTGTCAAACTCCACCTGACACAATATGCCAGTTGGCTGCAGAACATCCAATTCTAGATTTGACCTCATCATTCAGGATTCCATTCTCCTCAACTACCCCTTCCAGGTACTTGAAGCTATTTACCTGTACCATTATATTCCCTTCTATCTCAATTCTCAGATTCTTCTGATTTCCCCAATTTGCTGCCATTACTCCTGTCTTATCTGTGCTTAGTTTCATCCTTTGTGCTTTCAGTTTTGCATCAATTACCCTATCCTTTGCTGAAGTTCTTGCTCAGAGTCTACCTGTAATGCCATGTCATCTGTATAGAGTAAATTTGTTGATGTGTCCCCGCCAACCTGTTTGCTTATGCTGTCCAGTCCATCACTAGTATGAACAGCAGTGGGCTCAGAACTGAACCGTGGTGTACATCCACTCCTAAGTGGGAACCGCTCTAAGGATTAAACTGTTTGTACTTGAGTCATTGGGTCCTTGTACATAGCCTGGACTAATTCTACCAATGTTTCTGGGACATTGAACCACCACAGGACTGCCCAGATCAGCTTTCTTGGGACCTTATCATATGCTTTCTCCAAGTCTAGGAATGCCCAGTTGGACTCTTTCCTCATCTCTAGCTTCATCTCAGCTATCTGTCTCACTGCAAACATCGGGTCAGTTGTGCTGCATCCTGATCTTAATCCAAACTGCTCATCTTCCATCTTAAATGGATACACAGAGTAGTAGAATATATCAATCACCCTCTCCAGAACTTTCATGTAATGTGACAAGAGTTTGATGCCTCTGTACTGCCCACAGTTGTGGATGTCCCCCTTTCTTCTTGTACACTGGCATGAGTCTGCTTATTCTCCAGTCATCTGGGAAATGCCTTTCTTGCCACACTGCTATGAAGTACCCTCAAGAGCCATTTCTCCCCATCTCACCCAGCATCTTTATCATATCTGCTGTGACTTGATCTAAGCCTGTTGCTTTCCCTGACTTCATTTTCCTTAGTACTAATTCTTACTTCTTCTAGGGTGGGCTCCTCTTCTTCTCTCATTGTAGGCTGTTTCTGGGGCAGTACAGCTTTTGAGGGGGTTTCTTCATTCAGCAGCTGCTGGAAATACTCCTTCCATCTGTCTTTGATGTCCTGTGGACTGGTGAGCAGTTTGTTGCTGGCATCTCTTATGAAGGGTGTCTGATTGTCTTCTTTATATTTTTGTTTTTGCCTTGCAACATGATGTAGTTTCTTTGTACCACCTACTGAGTCACTTTACAGAAGTTGGTAGAATGCCCTTATTCCTTGCTATTGAAACTCCTTTCTTAGCTTCTTTGTTAGCCAACCAGTATTCTTTCCTAGCCTGGTTTGCTTTTCTATCTCCCATTTTTTTCCAGCACTCCTTTCTGTTCATCACTTCCTGGACTTCTGCATTCCAAGACCAGCATTCCTTATGTACCTTATTTCCATACCCGGCTTTGCCAGTTATCTGTTCAGTAGCCCTAACAGATGCTTTTTTGAGGTACTGCCATTCTTCTTCATCTACACATATTTCCTTTTCTTTTTGGGGTGCTAGATTCCGGAGTAATTCCTTAAACTGTTGTACTTCCTCTCCAGTCAGCTTCTAGGTCATTAAGCTGGTCTCTGTTGACCTTAGAGCCTTCTCCGACCACTGCTTACAGCTTATTGTGGCAACCAGTGATTTATGCTGTGGGTTGACTCTTTCACTGGGAATGACTTTGCCATCATGGATTCTACCTCAGTGTCTTTTCCTTACTAGGAGTAAGTCTACCGGAGTTGCATTTTGGTTACCCTTGTATGTGATCTTGTGACTGTTTCTTTCTGAACCACGTGTTGGATACTATGAAGCCATTTGTCAAAGAGAAGTCTAGAATGGCTTCTCCGCCTTTATTCCTGTTGCCCCATTTGGATACAGGCAGGCCTTATATCCTGTTCTGTCTGTCCCAATTTGTGCATTCAAGTCTCCCATTATCACCACCAATACATGTTGTCCTTTATCTATTAGGTCCTGCAACTGCTGCTGAATGCACTCTTCCACACTATCACAACCCTGCTGTGGGCATAGGATGAGATTATGAATACTGCCCTATCATTACACTTGAGTCCGATTGCTATGAGTTTGTCGTTAATTCTGATATCCTTCTCTGCATTTTGAAGCCTCTCTCTCCACAATTCCCACACCATTTCTAGCCTGTCCCCCTCTTGAGTAGTAGACTCTGGTTCGTAACCCAAGTGGCTTTGCTACACTGCTCTTTCATCTTGTCTCTGGGATACATAGCATGTCCAGCCTCCTCTGCATTGTAATGTCATCCACTTCCAATCTGTGTCCTGTCAGTGAACCTAGATTCTGTGTAGCAAATCAAAGTTCTTCTTTGGAAGGTTGATTTGTTTTACAAAATTACTTACTAAACATTGGAATATTTTGACAAATGACAAACACATTAGAGAACATGGATGTTTGGCTGAAAGCATTGTTTTTAAGAAGGGGCAAAATCTCAAAGTTTTATTTGAGAAGAAATCAGTACAACTATCAAAGCACTTTGGAATGGCAAAATGTGGCTGCTGCCTGTATTGCAAGTATATTTTAAGAGGTAAACTGTTTGTTATTAATGCTGTCAAGTTTAGACTTAAAAAATATTTTAATTGTAATTCTACTAAAGTCATTTAGTGTGTTTAATGCCAACACTGTGAAGGGTTTTAAGTTGGTAAGACAAAGACATCCAAGCGACAGAATTCAGAAGTAAAAAGGATACTGATGCTGTTTCCTAACATACCATGGCATTCCCTCACCACACTTTTAAATTTTTAATTTTATAACAATTTGTCCTGTTAGAGGGGCCTGGGACACTCAATCTGGAAAAACTTGAACTTTGCTGCCAATCGAAACTTAATGCTGTGGGCTGGCCTGGTTTGAATAACCAGATATCCATCACCTGTATTTTAAAGCTATATACATATATATATATATATATATATATATATATATATATATATATATATACACACACATATATTACATATATTTATATATATATATATATATATATATATATATATATATATATATATATATATATATATATATATATATATATATATATATATATATATATATATATATATATATATATATATATATATATATATATATATATATATATATATATATATATATATATATATATATATATATATATCACACATACACACACACACACACACACACACACACACACACATTGAAATAGGTTGAAAGCTGAGAAAGGAAAAGATCACTATAGAGGTAGTGTTAGGATGAAAGTGTAAACAAAGGAAAAGAAAAAAATCACCAGTGGGGTAGTTTTAAAGGGGTGAGGGATTATAATGATAGTTAAGGTTAATGAGATTTATAGTGAGAACATAGTTGTTTAAAGTAACTTGTAGATCCAAAATAGTTTCCTGCTGGTTTTGATGGGTAAAGATTGGGGTAAGCTAGAGGAAGGCTCAAGGAGAGCCAGATGTTTATCTATTTGGACAGATGCAGGGGCAGATTTTACTATTTAGTAGGCAGTTCTTTAGAGTGAGTTTAAATTTATTGAAGCAGCTAATGGTGTTTATACTTGTTTGTTTAGCAGCGTTCAGCTCTTTTTTTGGTACATGAACAGTTATGAGTATTTTCACAGCAAGGATTCTTGTCGTGCTATAGGGTATTAAAATGTTCTTATGGGCAGGGCATTAGTTTGGATTGGTGACAATTTTATGTGCTATGGACAGCTGAATGAGGTTAAGGTAATATGGAAATTCCAGCCAGTTTAATGCTTTTAAGGCTTGGCAGTCATGTGAGTGGTATGAGCTACCTGTGGCAAATTTGGCGATTTTATGGTAGCAGGATTGGAACTTATTTTGTAGAGGTGAGTGCAGGCTAGCAAAAATGGGGGCACTGTATAATAGGGAGGGGAGCAAGTAAGTGTTAAGCAAAAGCTTTTTGGGGGATGCTGTCCATGAAATATTTATGCCTGTACAGAGCTTTTAATTTGCAGTGGGTTTTTTAATGACATAACCAATATGGTGTTCAAATGTAATTTTATTGTCAATAGTAATACCTAATAGTTTAGTATGGGATACAACTTAAATTTCTGTGTTGCTTTGGGAGAAAATATGAAAGTGAAAGCCAGGTGAGAGGGGTTTTGGGCAAAGAGTAGAAGCTTGTTTTATTTTTGGCATTAAGGAGTAGATGTGATTTGGTTAACCAGGCTTTGATTATGGTGGAGGTATCTTGGGTTATTTGTTGGAGGTTATTTGAGGAGGAGAGGATGGTAGTATCATCTGCATATTGGATAATAGAGCTAAGAGGAGAAGTAGTGTGAAGGTTGTTGGTAAATATATTAATGTCCAATTATGTACCCTTGTGGTACTCCAGTTTGGTTGGTTTGGTATTCTGATAGGGTATTTTAGTATTTTGCCATTTTACGCATTGTTGCCTATTGGTAAGGTAGCTATTAAACCACTGGTGGGTGGGGTGGTGTGCAGCCAATATTAGAAAGGTGTCACAGAAGTTTTTGTGTGATACTGTATCGAAAGCCTTCGACAGGTCTAGTGGTAGTAGTACAGAAGTATTATTACCATAGTTGATGGATCTCTGTACAGTATCCATGAAGGAATCAAGAGTGGTGTTCGTGTGTGAGGGGTGAAAGCCATGTTGGGTGGGGTGAGTAGGTTGTTGTGTGGGAGATGGTGAAGTAATTAAAAACCACAAAAGGAGTAGTCCAAACTACAAAACAATAAAAAACAAGATTCCGGAATCTTGTTTTTTATGGTGAAGTAATTGTTTATGGATGCACTTTTCAAGGAGTTTGGATAGTGGGGAGAGGATAGAGACTGGACGATAATTGGAGGTTTCATTGGAGTTACTTCCTTTGTGGAGTGAAGAATGATTTTTTCCAGATGTTGAGGACATAGGAGTCTGTAATTGAGTAGTTGATCAGAACCTAATGGGGTATGCTTTAGCCCTGGCAGTGAATTTTAAGTATTGTGGTGGGAGGTCATCAGAGGAGAGATGTTGCCAGTACATTATTAGTATGTAAAAAATCAGAAGCACATGAATTAACTTAAATCTGTGGTAACTCATGTCAGTTTTCTATCTGCATGGCCCTTTAAGTCTTCTAAAAAATCATCATTAAATCTTCCCAAAGGAAGCATGACATCACTGGTGGCTTGGCATTCATGTTATCTAGACTGGTATATACTGACTCAATTTTTCAAACATGGTTTTATCTGAAGAAGTTCTCATTATGATGATGAAAGCGCTCATCTTTTACTTGCTTTTTTTCAGCATTTCAATATTACAATAACCTTTTTATTGTGAATTGTGGCTCCAGGTGTACTGTGTCTATACTTTTGCACTTATCACTGGTAACTACCCATGCCCATTTTGGCAACTTTAGTCAACATGACTGAATCACCTAGAGCCATATTTTTACACAGTCGAGTGGCTAGCCTTGCCACGGTCCGCAGTCTGTGATCTGTATTGTCCTATCTCGAGGATACTGTGCACCACAGTAGATGTCCAAAGCAAGTGTTCTGTACAACTCTTCCCCCATAGGGCACCATGTAGAGTCTGCGCTGCTGCCCACAGCTCCATCGATTGGCGAGTTTTGGAATGGAAAAACTCAGCATATTTTTTCAGAGGTGGGAGGAACCCCCACAGACAGAACTTGCAAACTTCAAACAGGCATTGGTTGGATGTCAGGATTGAACCTTGTGATGGTGTATGGGAGGCATAGACCTTAAGCATGATGCCATTATGGCCATTTGCTTCTCAGACTTAGGGGCAGTACACATTTTTGCTCCATCCTGATTCAGACCACACTGACATTTAGATAAAAGTCGGTCAATTTTATTTTCAATGATTATTTGTACAGCTTTAATTTTTAGGTGGGTGGCATTACAAATAGACTTGACATGCAGTACTGTGCTCACTCCCAGGATTCATAGCTACCATTGGATGTGACATTTGCTGCCTGGATTTGTAGGAAGAGTTGGTGTCTAAGTTACTTCCCATTTTTGTTTTTATTGTCCAGGTACCAGAATATTTTAGTTTTTATTGAACTTTTATGGATTCCTGAAAACAAAAATTGTGTGCTTCCATGTGGGTAAATAAATCTCTCATTTGCATATATTCCACTGGCCTCCAATACATGAGGTTTAAGGTATTACACAGTGAAGGCGCTAACTTGGCTGAACATTTGTTGCAGTTTGTACTGAATGGTTTGTATCTGTAACCTTTTTACCCTTTGCTTACATATTGTTTGGGATATTTTTCAGGCAACAATGTTTATGAGCATCCTACTGGGTTTAAAGCCCCATGTTTCTTAAGAAGTATAGCCAAACTATCCTGTTACGCTGGACTGACAAGGTCATAAAAAAATCTGAAACATGGCAAGTCTGGAGCTAATGGTTTGGGCTTTATTTGCCTGCATGTACCCCAAAGGTCTTAAAAGCTAAATTCATAGGCATTCAGAAGCCATGTAGCTGACACAATGTCCTTTAGTGATCATTTACATATATCCCATGGTCCTACATATATCCCATGGTCCTCCTCTACAAAAGGTTTAAGGTATTACAGTGAAGGTTCTAGCTTGGTAGAGTTTTTGTTGCAGTTTTACTGAATGGTTTGCCTATGTAACCTTTTCACCCCTTGCTTTTAATATTATATATATATATATATATATATATATATATATATATATACACACACACACACACACACACACACACACACACATGCATGCATATACATACATATACACACACATTTTTTATATATATATATATATATATATATATATATATATATATATGTTTTTATATTTATACACACACACACACACACACACACACACACACACACACACACACACACACACGTCTGCCCTTAGAATACTTATTTACTTCTAATGGATGTTTGGATATTAAGATTTACAGCAGATAGCATAGGAAGGATTTATATTTGTTATTTATATTTAGCGTTTGTTGCCTTATATGTAACATGTTATTGTCTGTATTTATATATGTGCATATATATATATGCACAAAGTAACATATGCATATAGATTTTTGGAATGTCTGCATGTATATGTTGTTACTGTTTGGTAAGTACTTTTAATGACAGCACCAATTTGTATAGTGTTTCTTTAAGAGTGTACCCAACACAAACACAGCCATAAAAATAATGTGAAAGTATGTTTTCCTATACTAGTATGTAGATTTTGTTTTAAGCTATGTGTATATTTATGGTGTGGATACATGTGGCACATATTCTGCTGTTTTTTTTTCTCTCAAACCCTACTTCACTGCCTCCTCTGTACCACCAAATACCAAGTTACCCATAATTCTTTACTATACCCACCCCCATGCCTTTGTACAGAACAGTAAAAGTTTAAACAGTTGTAAAAATTTGCAAACCATTAAGTCTAAATGTAAATTTTCAATTAGGCAGTTACTCTTGCTCTATTGACACTATTTAAGCTATACTTTAGAGCAAGCTGACAGGAGTGTAATAACGTAAATTGCACCACATATACATTTGTGATATATCAAACTAATCTCAAGAAAATGCATTTACCATGAAAGATAGCAAACAAATACGTCATGTCTATCATAAAGCCACCAATACATGTCGTATTGCGATATCTTACTCTGTACTGCTTTCCAATGTTAGTTCAAATACTAGGCAGCCATTTTGCCTTCCTTTCCATCTGCTGCTAATCTTATAGCCCAGCTAATATTCTTTAGGCTTATATGTACAGCAGTAAATGTATATGTAAAATCATTTCGCAGAAACCTTAGACAACTTGGGAAAACTAACATACCATAACAAACTCTGCTGGAGCAACTTGCAGATAATAATCTGCTTATATTTGATACAGAATGCTAGTCTTATCAGAAACTATAATGCCACCTCATTCTTAAAACTCTATGATTTTTACCTTGCCACAAAACAGATTCTCTTTTAGTATCTCAAACAGTTTATCATTGCATGCACATAAAAAGTACTGGGGTTGTATAACATGTTACAATTGACCCATCTTCCTCAAAAGATTCTTGAGGTTACTTTCCAATATCTCACTGCAAACCAAATTATTCATCTTCTTTAAAATAATCACACCTTTATTGGAAAACAAAGGCTTATGTTCTTACACAAGTACTTACTATGCTTACGGTCCAGGGGACCATCAGTTAGTTACTAGACTTACGGTCCAGGGGATCATGGAGAAGCCTAGCTCAAATTCTCAGTTGCCCTTAAGCACCGTCTGGTTAAGTGCCTGTCTCAATATCACACCGTTTTCACATGAGGACTGACGGAACCAAGCCTTGTACCACAGCTATAGATCACAGCCTTGACCAAATGCTATAACTGAAGTTCAATGTGGAATTGGCTTCAGTTGCCCCATGTAGGCTGTACATCAACTTTACTACATGCCATTAACTGACCCTATCTAACCCCATATTGATTATATAACAACACCCATTATATTCAGCTGTGAACAAGAGCATGATCATCTAAAAGATGAGTCTTATTTTAAATCAGAGCTTCTTCTAACTTAAATAGAAGCCTTGCATTACATTAAAATTTAATTTCCTCCATCCAGTAGTTGGCCTGTTTTACACAGCTTTAGCATTAATCCCTAACCCAACCACTTTTGTCCCATATACATCTGTCAGGGTATCCAACTCAGTTTCAAAAACACTCCTCTAATGATTATAAGAGTTTGTTTTTTCAGTTGTGGGAAACAAGACATACTGTATACAAAATTGTATTCCATGTTAATTATTTTGTGAATCAAATCTGGACAACCCCTGTCTCCTATGTGAAAAAACAAAATGCAGACTCCGTCAAACCTGGTCAGTAAACACTGCTATCAATACTGAACTAATTTCTTAGAATATCTTTCTCACATTCTCAATATACACATCTTGTGATAAGTTTCAACAGTTATGACAATTTTTAGTGCAGTCTGATTGCCATCCCACTTCCACGTCATAGCCCCCAACTCTTAGCTTCTGGCCTTGACTCTTTACTCACATAACAGGCCACAGTGATCCCACATAAAAATCTGTGTACAGCCTGTACAGATAAAGACCAAGGTCTCGGAGCAGTGCAATATCTGAATAAAAAAAAAAAAAAAATCACTATTCACTTGTAGTCGCTAACTATTTTGTCAAGATAATTACTCTCTTCCTTTAAATATTATCATTCTCTTTGTAGAAGTCTACTATATTACCCAACAAGCATACCTAACAGAGTATAATGAACACAGAATAAAATTAAGCAACCTCTGTTCAAAACCTCAGACTCATATCACATACATGACAGTGTAATAAATAGTTAATTACATGGCAGTGTAATAAATAGTTAATTACATGACAGTGTAATAAATAGTTAATTGACCTAAATATGGTAATCATGCAAAACTATAATTCAATATCCAAAACTAAACATGCCCAGAGTTTAACTTTATCAATTCTCCATCAAGAACTGTTGCCATTGCATCTACCAACGTTTTACATTTTTGAACACCCTCTAAATGTTGTGTGTGCTCAATGTATTATTCATATTTTAAAAAGAATGGGAAAATGGAAGCCAAGTTAAAACGCAGTTTCATATTCAAAATTATTTGAACAGTGCCAGAGAACAGCTTTAACATCAGTTCCCAAGTGTCAAAGACTTTTGTCATTTTATCTGTTCAAATTTAAAGACAAATCAATACTTTTAGTCCTACTTTGAGTTAATAGTTTACTAACCATATTCCATTGATAGCCAGTAATCTTGCATTAACTGTGTTGTATAATTTCCGACTATATTTTCATCTCTAAAGTTTGCAGTGTTTTCATCAGATGTATAACCTCACTACTCAGTCCAAAAAAACCTACCATGATGAATCACTTCAAACGATAGGATATGTAGATCGCATTCTTTCACAGCAGCAGAAAAAAAGTGCATACTGTCCTTCTAGACACCAGTTTTCAACTTGCACCAAGATAAATCTAGACAGCCCAACAGCCACCTAAGCTACCTATGAAGGAACCTAAATAGCTTTCTTAATAATAATGCATTTCATTGAAAAAATACCAAACAAGTCTATCCATCATGTATTCAGCACAGTTCTGTCCTTGTATTTTCTTGGATTCTACCACTCTGCAGTTCATCCTCAGTCTTACCCAGTTAAAGTAAGATATTGATAATCACTGCAACTTTATATGATACTTTTGTCACTACTTCAGTCATTGCAGGGGAAAATGGTATAAGCATGTACAGAAACCAGCTCACCACCACCTACTTCCCAATGTTCCAATGTCTGTTTGACTTGAAAGCTTTGTCTTATTAAACACTTGTTCAGTATCAGTGTTGCTTGGTTTGTTTCATACTGCGTCCAGTCTTGATTTGGTTTTATGAACTAAGCTTTGTTCTGCAACTGTTTGGCTTTTTGAGAAAATAAACATGCAAGCTAGGCATAGCAAAATAAATTGATGTGCCCTGAATGTCTCAACTACTTTCACTGTCCAACTAAGCAATCCACTAAACATTTAATTTTGTTGCCCATTTTTTGTACTAAATGTTTTGTCACGTCTCGTGCATACCAAGCAAGCTACTCAGTCTACGTTTATGAAAGTAAACTGTATATTATATTCCCATTTCCAAAATTGTATTGCAAATAACTTAGAACACATTTCATTCTCAAGTAACATGAAACTACTCCTTCCCCTTTTTTGTTGTTTGTCATAATACTGAGTGGTTTGACTGCAATCATTCGGTAATGAATTTAATGATTTTTATCTTTGAAAGTCATTTTAAAAGCACTGGTAACTCTTTCAGGAAGATTGTTTTTTTTTTTGGGGGGGGGGTAGTTGTGCCCTTTATTCAACTGTTTATATGTACTATTTTTTTTGGGGGGGGGGGGTAGTTGTGCCTTCTATACAACTGTTTATATGTACTATTTCTGGAGTTCATGGTATACTCTGTGGGCACTACAGTCTCAAACTTAGTATATATTTAAGATTATGGACTTGCAGCATCTGTATTTTAGGGAATAAAATCCACTTCTCGGCATTAAACATGAATCTGTTCATTGGTAGACCCCCCACACACAGTTTTCATCACTTCTTTATTGTCAATATTAATTTTTGAAACTGCTGTGTTTGCATGTTTCATTTTTTTCTTCATTCTTTCCTTTGAAGATTTTATGGGACTTTATTTGGTCAGTTGATGCAGAGTTATCAAGCATTTCTAGAGAGTAAGAGACTATTTATTTAGGCATTCTGTATAAAATGTTCTGTTGTGATGAAGGTGTTGTTTGCAATTGAAGACGATTTGATTGTTCATTTGTTGCTGACATTGGTTGCTGTGGCAGGGGAGGTTATGTCTTGGAGTTTTCAATTTTAGATTCTTTTGGTATCCTCATTGTTTCGTTAAGTTTGGTATTCTCACCGTTTACCACCTCCCTCAAAGCTAAAGAAAAAAGTACACATTTGTATAGAATATAATAGCCTGAATTATTCTTTTGGGATTTGTTTAGATCCGTGTTCTGTTACATAGTCAAGAACCTGTGTGTCAGTGTATTTTTAAAAATATGTATTGTATTCTGCGTTTACTTCTCATCCTTAGTCTATTTTTTTCCAAATTACAGACTACATGGAAATAATCCAGTTCCACCTATTCACTTTTATTAAAATGGTGTAACCAAAATGTTGATGCACTTTAGGTAATCAACCTCCAAGTATTGTTTAATCTTTTCACTTTGCACCAATGTGTGCTTTTATTCCTCTCTTTTTGATGACCTAATGTTTGAAGATATGTATTTCTGTACAGAGGTGGTAGAGGACTATAAAAAAGTATATTTTACAATGTATGCCCACTTTTCTCTTTGAATGTATAGAGTTTGCCATGGCATGCAATCCCACAGAACCAATAACACAACTGGCAAAAATATGTTCCCATCTCATATGTTAGAAATTCTACTCCTCTTCAAGTGAGAAAATTAAGAGACTCTAGTGTTTGTATGGACAAATCTCTCTCATTTGATAATATTTCCCTTGTACTCAGTTAATCCTTCTAAATTACCCAGTTAACTTCCAAGGGAATGTCTTTGTGATTAAAAGAATTATCCAAACACCGTATCTTACCAGACTCATCATTATATATAAAGCCCTGATATGAACAAATTGAACTGTCTCATTCACCTAGTAATACCTTAAAGATGCCTTACCAAAAAATAAATAAATAAATAAAGCCCTGAAATTTTTTAATCATCCCAATAGACTGGCGCACCTTTCTTGTATTCAGCAGCATGCAGCTGCTCTATGGTGACCCGTTTCTTTTTTGAGTCACTAAAAATCAAAACCAAAAAAGAAAGCAAGACTTATTAGAGAGATATTCCTAATTTATTCCATTGGCTTGGAATACATCAAGTTATCACTACAGGTTTTTATGTTGACTATCTTTAAGGCCAATATTGATGACTGAATGTGTAGACACAAATTTACATTTTTACTGTCATGCATACCACTGCTTAATTTGAGAGGCGAGCACTATTAAAAGTTCTTGCCTCCCTTTTCAAACACTTAAGGGTGTCTTCTTAGAGGAGTATATTGCTAGGCATCTTCGGTCTAAACTGATGAAAATCTATACTACCAAAACAGAAAATTAAAAGAAAGGAAAGCTGGTAGCTACCAAAGTACTTCAAGAATAAAAACAAAGATGAAGATCTCAAAATATTTCAGATTACGTATGTTACTATTGTAAGTAGAAAAAACATGAAGGCAGGTAGTACATGCTTGCCAATAAGATGCAATGTTGAGCATGTTGCAGAGTGAACTGCAAAAAATACACCACATTTGAATGTTGTATAGCTTCAAGAATTACACAATGGAATAATTTATAAAAGTTACTGCTTGTGACCCAGTAAGACCACTGGATACTTTATTATGGAAATAATATGTGCAAAACTATTGTTTAAAGTAGAATAGACCTAAGTTCATTTAATGATGACAATTACACAATGTGCAGTGATTATTGATAGTTTAAATACTCATTCAAACAAGTGTGTAGCTTCAGGCT
This sequence comes from Protopterus annectens, assembly GCF_019279795.1. NCBI lineage: Eukaryota > Metazoa > Chordata > Ceratodontiformes > Protopteridae > Protopterus > Protopterus annectens. The sequence continues at coordinate 553,603,654 of NC_056749.1, read as the reverse complement.
GTGGAGCTCAAACCCAAGTGAGAATTTGATAGATTAGGTCACAACTTGCTTATCAAATAATAAGGATATGATAAAGCCACTGCAATACTAACATATAATTTCTGTTGTGGCAATATTTGCTGATAATGATTTTGGACACCTTTAAAATATACCAGCCAGAGAAGTACTAGAATCAATCCAGAGGCATTCAGTCTCTTTGTATACTTTCACCTGGCACACCTGATAGAATTTAACAAAGCTGCTCTGACTTCTGTTACCACTGCAAATGGCTTGTTTCATGCGAGTACTTTCTTACCAAAATAATCCAGGTTCGCTACAGTAACTATATCTAAAATGGACGAGTAATGCAGCTACTACTAGGTGGCCAAAAATACATAAATTGAAGACGTGGGGAAAACTTATTTACCCTTTTAAGTAGGATACTTGGCAAAATGACTGTCGTCCAGATTGCAATTCAGAATAGTTCTTTCTTTGGTTTGGCCAATATACATGTCTATGTGTGTGTGTGTATATATATATATATATATACACATACATATATATATATATATATATATATATATATATATATATATATATATATATATATATATATATATATATATATATATATATATATATATATATATATATATATATATATATATATATATATATATATATATATATATATATATATATATATATATATATATATATATATATATATATATATATATATATATATATACATATATATATATATATATATATATATATATATATATATATATATATATATATATATATATATATATATATATATATATATATATATATATATATATATATATATATATATATATATATATATATATATATATATATATATATATATATATATATATATATATATACATATATATATATATATATATATATATATATATATATATATATATATATATATATATATATATATATATATATATATATATATATATATATATATATATATATATACATATATATATATATATATACATATATATATATATATATATATATATATATACATATATATATATATATATATATATATATATATATATATATATATATACATATATATATATATATATATATATATATATATATATATATGTATATATATATATATATATATATATATGTATACATATATATAGATATAAATATATATATATATATACATATATATATATATATATACATATATATACATATATATATATATATATATATATATATATATATATATACATATATATACATATATATACATATATATATATATATACATATATATATACATATATATATATATATATATATATATACATATATATATACATATACATATATATATGCATATATACATATATATATGTGTGCATGTATACATGTATAAAGATGTTTAAGGAAGAAACTAAATACATGCCTTTTTCTGAGAAATGTATCTCTATATTTAAATACTCAAAAAATGTGTTGGAATAGACTTCGATGCAATGAATGCAGTCATCAAATGTGTGAATGCCAGTTTAACAGACTTTTTTTTTTTTTTTTTTTTAACAAATATACTGTTATTTGAAGATGTTTAAAAGCCTCTTTTATTTTGCTAAACAGAAATAAATGGGTCAGATGGTTAGCAGTGATGCTCTGTTAAGTGAAATGCAGAAAGATTAACTGCACTGGATGACCCTCCCTTCCATTTAAACTGGCTTTGTTTACTGCAGATTCTGACACTTTGCCAAGGAGGCAGTGAATATGAAGGTCAAATATATTAGCAGGAGTGGATAAGGAGGGTAATTTGGTAATTATCTTGATACGTTATCCAGAGAACACAGTCAGAACTGCATGCAAAAAATAGTCATTACCCATTGTCCGCATTCTTTAATAGACTGCTGTTCGAAATGATGAAAACGTATTTTATTCATTCTCTCAGTAATTCTTTCAATCGCCGATTTAATCAGTAATAAATAAAATGGAATTCACATTGTGCTCATTTCCATTGGTTACCATGGAAACCAAAAAATGAAGAAAATTAGATATCATATTATAAATATAGTGCAAGTTACTGAAAAGACAGAGGCAAATGTATGGTGGTTTGGCGATTTTGAGGTTGTGACAAGACATTGAATATTAGCTTGAATGGAGTGTAACAGAATAGTTAATATCAAATTGAGTAGTACAGAGCAACAAGTATTTTGACGATTAGGGGGAACACAGGACCTTTCAAAGCTACCAAAACAACAGTCATAAGATGGCATTCAAGAGGTATGATGTGTAGCTGAATGCACTGACCTAAAATCCATTTACTGCTGAATCTACCAGACAGCTTCAAGATGGACAGCTTTTTACCAGGAAGCCCAAAAGTGCAAGATGCCCATCACAAAAAGTAAGTCCAATAAAAAGTTATGCCACATCTAAAGCTATGGGAAAAATACAGTGTGCATGCAAATGTAAATCAGGAAAAGACAATTTAGAGGGGTATTGAAATGCCCTAACACACACTACACTGCTACCTCATGGCACTATAAGACAAAATTAATAGAAGATTAAGTGACAGTTACATAGCTACAGAAAATACCAAGGATGAGACATCATTAGCTTGGCAAATCCCAAATGGTCAACAAATATAGTACAACAGTGCATGGTACAGAGAAAATGCAAACAGAAACACAAAGAGCAGTTATACACAATATTATGTAAAATAGCAACAGCACACAAAACTTCATGAGTTAAATTAAAAACATATTGTATAAACATTACAAGAAATGCAGATCATTAATATATCCAGATAAGTGAAAATGCTAATATACGGGAAACAAGTGATCATGGCAAATACAGATGAATTTAACAAATGGTAAAGATGTTGACCACCTAGTGTGGATCATGCAGGACAATAGCAAAAGCCTGAATCATGCAAACTCCCTGAAATACGAGTAAGGTCTATTAAGACCATCTCTCTAGGCAAACGCATATGGCATGTATAGGTTCTACAACACACAAGGCCCCTCAATGTTCATGGTGGAATATTGCAGTGCAGAATAACGGGTTGTTGAGGAATGAAATCATGCAGTAAAAAATGCCTGCACAAGGTGTTTCAGCCTGCCTGTGGTCATACTACTTGACAATCAGACATGTTATGCACTCATATTCAAGCTGCTGTGGAAGGTATGCCAGCTGATTCAGACATGGAAGAATGATGCACAATCTCACATAATACAAACATAGCATAACAAATGGCTGGAACAAAACAATTCACAAATGCAAGCAACCTCATTATATGATCATAGCAAGTTACCAGGCTAATGGTCCTACGGCCTTTACAAGCCTAATCATGTAACCCCCCCCCCCCCACCCTAGCTGACCATAGTTATAGAGTTGTTGTTTGCAGAGCAATACTATGATCAGTAGAGAGTGCCCCTGTCCATGAGGGCCATGGGTGCTACCCTGTTGGTGAATTTGAGGCTTCTCATCCAGTTGTCAAGGTTGGAGTTAAACAGGGTCATTCAGGAGCTCTGCTTTAAATTAAGTTGCAGCTTATTCCAGAGGAGCATCAATTTCTGGAAGACATATCTGTCTCATGAACAGTGGTGCAGCGGTTAGCATTGTCTCCTCAATGAAAGAGAGCCACCAGTTTGATTCTTGGCTGGGGTGAATTCTGTGCAGAGTCTGCATGTCCTCCTTGCATTTGTGTGGTTTCTTCTGGGTGCTCCAGTTTCCGCCAACACTCCAAAGACATGCATCTGGAGCATTTCTCCCTAGGCCTCTGTTGAAAATGGGCTCTGTCTCAAGTTGGACTTTCCCAGTAAACTAAATGTTAAATAATATCACAGGCCAGGTTGAGAACTCAGGAGTGAGTGACTTTCTGTACTATTTGATTTGTAGATATGCAGCATTTCCAAAAGAGCAGGGTCAGAGACTACTCTGTAGACCAGGCACAGGTTGCCTCTCAGCAGGCCATACGATAAAGAGTACAGTGATAGGGCTTTCAGTCTTTTCATGTAGATTGTGTCTTGTAGGGCCTAAATTCTCTTGGTTAGAAACCTGTGTGGCTTCTCCAGCTGCTGCTTGTGTCTGGTGAGGTACATACAGAAGGCAGCATTGTACTCCAGCAATGGTCTGCTAAAGGCCAAGTGCACTAGAAAAATGACCTCCCTGGTCTTGGATGTGATGCCCTTATTTAAAAGTTGGGCAGTGTAGAAGGCTTTCTTAGCTACTGTGGACACATAGTGATCAAAGTTTAGATTGCTATCAACCTGTTCCAAAGGTATGCACCACTGTGTTTGAGCTTAGCGGGGTGCTGTCTATAATTGTAACTAGCAGGAGCTACTTGTCTGCCAAAGGGGATAATGATTTTTTTTTTTTATTTTAATTTCAGTCCATGGCCCTGATACCAATCATTTATGTGTCAATCCCCTCTGTAATTTGATGATGTCAATAGGGGACTCTATGATTGCTCCCAGTTTATAACTGACTGCAAAATTTAGTAAGCCACAGGCCATCAACTTTTGACTGGACTTCAGAAAGATAAATTCCAAAAAGTAGAGGGCCCAGTACAGATCCTTGTGGTATGAACAAAAGATGATTAAGCCAATTATTGAAGTCAGTTTATGGTGTCATTCTAAGGGGGTGCAATATTTGTCAGCATGGAAGGAGATGGTCAACAGACCAAACTGCTTTATCAGGGATGGTCTGCACCTCTTCCCTCTAAGCTTTTGAATATTAGCTAAAATATTGTCTTCCCCCATAGTGCTTTTTTAAGCAATGCCAAACTGAAAGTACTTCTGACATAGCAAATCAAAACCAGGAAAATATAAAAGGTACTACAGCTCAATGCTAGGAGTCTAAACAAAAAACTCCACTCCCTAGAAGCTCTCTTTACCTTAGAGAATGCTGATGTCTGTGCAGTTACTGACACATGGTTTAAAGCTGCAGTGAAAGGTTATAATGCCTTCCACATATTTAGGCCAGCTACTTCCCAGGCAGGCTATTTACCTCAAAAATAAATATACTTCAAACAGAACAATGCATGAGCTGTCCCATGTACAAATCACCATAGGTAAAATCCAGTACCACTTCCTTGCAAGTGATAGGTCTCCCTCTATGACCCAGGAAACCCATACCATGTATTTAAACTTATTAGAAACTCTAACCATCCAACCCAACACCATATTCATGGGTGACTTAATTACCTCACTATTTATTAACTGGGAACCTTATGCAACACCAAATGTACATGCACAGAGATTCCTGGATTTTGTAAACAAACTCACTCCCTGGACCAGACAATCAATACACCAACCAGGGGTGCAACCATACTGGATCTGGTCCTCACTAATATGGGAGACTGCTGCACATCTCCTACTGTAATGCCTTCCCTGGTAAGGTTAGATCACAAAATGGTCTCCTTTTAAGTAAAAATAAAACATGTACCCCCAGCTAAACTGTAATATTGAGGAACTATTCTACGGCTAACCTGCTGCTATTAAGTGAGAATCTGGCAAACTTTCAAACCCCCATAAACCCAGAGAACACTTCTGCCTATGCAGTACTGTTCAGAGTCCACCTCTACAAAGTGGCCAGTCACAAGTGAAGTCCCTCAGGGATCAGTGCTTGGACTGCTCCATTTCGGCATTTACTTCTCAGAAATCAAGGCCAATGTCAGTGGTCTCTGTACAAGCATGTTAATAGCTGCATACAGGCAGCTGTACCCACCAGGAAGAATTACAGGAATAACTCAAAAAAACAAGCCACCCTAGTGGAATCATAAAATCAATTAGCTGTATAACAGGAGGAAGAAAATCATGGCAAAAATTAGGAGGTGCAGCACCCAGCAAGATAAATGCACTCTCATCAAACTAAACAAACAACTCAGAGGACAAATAAAGTGTACCAAAGCCAAATTTAAGGTAAATTTGGCCTCCCAGGCCAAGGACAACCACAAACAATACTTTAGCTATGTCCGCAACTTCAAAGGCAATACATAATTGTGGGCAGAGCTCATTGTAAATGAAGCCACCTATACTGAGCCAGAAGACACAGCAAACCTCCTGGCTGATGCATTCAGCTCCAACTTTACCCCTCTCTCATCCCCCTCAACCTTCCCTCAGGAAATATCAAATATAACTCCCCCTGCTATCACTAGGGAACAAGCCCTTAATGCTCTCTCTAAGACCAAGAACACTGCATCAATGGGTGAAGACAATATCCCAGGATGACTTCTAAATAGCATGAAACTTGCCCTATCAGGGCCTCTGGAATTACTATTTAACTGTAGCCTCCAAACAGGCTATGTGCCTCATGAATGGAGAAAGGCAACAATCATCCCTCTGCACAAAGGTGGGCCATTTACAGACCCTGGAAACTACAGATTCATAAGTCTCACTAGTCTTATATGTAAAGCCATGGAAAGAATCATCATGGAGATGATCAATAGAGATATAATAAACCTCCAGACACTGGAACCAACCCATTTTGGTTTTGTCAAGGGCAGATCATGCCTACTCAACCTAATGGACTTCTTTGAGATGGTCACCAAAGCAATGGAAGAGGGCAGAGTCATTCATACTGTCGCCCTTGACCTGGCCAAGGCACTTAACACAATACCCCACTCTGGTATTGCTGGCGAACTAAAAAGGTTAGATACTAACCCATATGTCACCCAGTGGATAGTCAACTGGATCACAGATAGGACCAAGGAAGTTAGAACTGGGGAGTCCACCTCTACAAAGTGGCCAGTCACAACTGAAGTCCCTCAGGGATCAGTGCTTGGACTGCTCCATTTCGGCATTTACTTCTCAGAAATCAAGGCCAATGTCAGTGGTCTCTGGCTGACTAAATTTGCAGATGATCAGGAGCTGTCATTGAATCTCACACTGACACAAATGTTCTCCAGAAGGGGCTGAAAAAAACAACTGGTGTCAGAGCCATGGACTAAAACTAAATAGCAAGAAATGCATAACAGTTTCATTTGGGAACTCTTGCATCCCATATTGACAACACACCCCTTAGAGTCAACACAGTAGTCAGGGACTTGGGGCACACACAGATAGAAATCTACCCTCTGATCATCATATCTACAGTGGTGAAGAACTCATTCTATGTTGCACAACTTATAAACAAAGGTATGGCATCCAGTTCCAAGGAAGTCATTGTTCCACTGTATTCAGCATTCATCAGACCTATCATGGAGTACAATGCCACCTTTGGTATGTAGCTAACTAGGCACATGCAACAATTGGAATGTCCACAGAGGTTCCTCACTAAAAGAATACAGGTGTGTAAGCACTATGTCCTATGCAGACCGCCTCACAGCTCTATCCCTGTATTCAGTCTCCTACAGGGTTTTCAGGGGAGATCTATGCCTGGCATACGGAGCATTGCCAGACCCCACTCTGATGGATCTCCTGCATATCCACAAAACAAAGAGCACCAGAATTACCCATTCTAATGACTTAAACATTGACTGTGATTAAAATAGGACCGGCTGGAGAGATTGGTATGTATTTCAGAGACTACCCAGTCTATAGAATAGGCTACTCATCCATGTGAAGCAGACTTCCTCCCTAACCCAATTCAAGTGCAATTTGGACAATTGGATGGGAAACTGGAAATTCATTTCTGGTTTGGCACTTATGTCTCTAATGGACACAGGTAACCTGTAAATGGTTCATCTCCCAGGCCTATGCTTACACTTATCAAGTGTAGCAGAACTTATCAGAGATTTGGGGTGCATGGCTAGGCTTAAAAAGTCCCTTGTGGTTGTTAGCCTAGTAACCACCTATGAACCACTGGTAACTGGTCTACTGGTGGAGGTATGATGCACACTGCTAAAGTTGAGAAATCTACCTGTGAGCCAGTTTGCTACCCTTCTAATGATGAATTGTTTGATACCCAGCTAGGTCAGTTTCTCAATGATCCCTGTGTGGGGAATTGTGTAATATGTCTTGGCTAAATCAAGATAGGCAGTGTATACTGCTTTACCCTCATCCAGGGCTTTGGTGACTTTCTCAAAGAAGTTCATCAGATTTAATAAGCAAGATCTACCCTTGATGAAACCAAGCTGGGTTGGGTCAAGAGTTTGAAGGTTGTCTATTCTCTTGGTTGATAAAGTCCATGAAGATTCTTTCCATGGTGTTGCCTATAAGGCTGGTCAGGCTAATGGGTCTACAATTCCCAAGGTTGGTTTATGGACCCCCTTTGTGCAAGGGGATTACTGTTATTGTTCTCCTCTAGCACAAAACTAGTGCTCAGGCTGTGGTTAAAGAGACAGACAACACTTTACCCTGATCCTGGGTGACTAACTACCCATAGACTGGAAGAATTACTCTTGCCAGTACACAAATGGCCAGAGATTCCTCAATTTTGTCAATGCAAATGCTTTGGAACAGCTAGTCGATACCCCCACAAGAAGTGATAATATCTTGGACTTTGTGTTAACCAACATGAGTAACCACTGCAGCATCCCTGCAGTATCATCCTCCCTTGTAAGATACAACCATAAAGCGGTCATGTTTGAAGTCACCCATCTCCCTTGATCCCCCTCTACCTACGGTCAATCAAAAAAAAATCTCCCAGAACTGATTACAGCCTCCTGTGGGATGGTATAAACAGCCTCACAGCCCCCCCCTCCTCTCTAGGAACTGGTAACAGTATCCAAAACTATTCCAAATTACTATAAGAACATTTATATAGTTCCATGGAATCAGGAATACCTTTACAGGACTAAATCATCCTCTGCAAGGAAGAGTAAACCTGTCTGTTGGACATCTGCAATAAATAAACTCTATAACAAAAGAAAAACATTGCTGTCCAGGACCAAGAAGGAGCAGGCACCCAGTTGGAAGCAATCTCCCCTTAACCTAAACAAGCAAATAAGAGGACTAGTGAAATCCTCCAAATTAAACTTAGAGCCCAAATTGGCCACATCTACTAGAGACAATCATAAGGCCTTCTTCACATATGTCCATAATCTCAAAGGTAACACCCAGATCTTTTCAGAAGTGGTGGTCAAAGGACACCACATATACAAATGCCGTAGATATAGAAAACTTGCTGACTGACAGATTCAGCGAAAATTTCACCCCTCTGTCCCCCCATCAGTAAATCAGGACATTACCAATACCTGCCCCCATCCCCCTTATATCTAGGGATCAGGTCATCACTGCTCTCTCAAAGGCAAAAAATACAGCCTCCATGGGACCAGGTAACATCCCAGGCTGCATCCTACATGAACTCAGGCAGGAACTTGCAACTCCATTAGGCACCCTATTCAACCAAAGCCTGAGTAACATTTTTTGTCCCAGCTGAGTGGAGGACAGCCACTGTCAACCCTTTGCACAAAGGTGGAGCATCCACCGAGCCAAGAAACTATAGACCCATCAGCCTAACTAGCCTGATATGCAAGGCTATGGAACGGATCATCATGGACCTCATTAACAAAGATACTGGCAACCTCCAAAAACTCGATCTCACACAGCTTGGCTTCATCAAGGGGAGGTCATTTCTATTAAATTTGTTCAACTTTTTTGAGACAGTCACCAAAGCCATGGATAAGAAGACTGTGCGTACACCACCTACCTTGACCTGGCCAAAGTCTTTGGCATTATTCCCCTCAATCCGTATGTTATCAGATGGGTAAGCCAACTGGCTCACTTATAGAACCCACCTAGTCAAAATAGGGGAAGCCACCTCAAGCAGTATACCTGTATCTATACCTGTATCAAGTGGCATACCCCAGGCTTTGGTCTTGGGGTATCTGTTATTTGGGATATACCTTTCTGGTTGGGTAGCGTTCAAAAGACATGCGTGCGTAAAAGGGTGTGCCTTCGTTGAAGGTGGGGTGTCGAGCTGTCACCTCAGCATTTTGTAAAAAATCTGCCGATCATTAGCAGACCAGAGTTCCCCTGTGGTGACCCCTTACCAGGAAAAAGCCAAAAGACAAACAACAACAACATCTTTGTTGAGGTACAGGCCAAAACCAGTGGGCTATGGCTGACCAAGTTTGTAGATGACTGCAAGTTGGGAGCAGTCATCACTTCCCCTAGTGATGTGGACATCTTCCAAGATGATCTCACCCAAACAAATGACTGGTGCCAGAAACATAGCCTCAAGCTGAATACAAAAAAAATGCATCATCATCCCCCTTTGGGGAGAGAGATGTCCCCACAAATGATCACATTAATAACATTCTAAGCATGCAGTCAGTCGTGAGGGATTTGGGCACCCAGATTGATAGCAGCCCGACTTGTGACCACCATTTTGCTTCCATTGTATGGAAAGTTTTCTACATGGCCCACCTCATAAGTAATGATATCTCACCCAGAGACAAGGAGGCCATAACATCCCTGTATTGTTCCCTTATAAAGGCCCATTATGGAGTACAATGCCCCATTCAGCATGTACTTCAAAAAGCACATGCAGCAGCTGGGGAAGACAACAGCGGTTCCTCACCAGGAGAATCCAGGGCCTCAAAACTCTACCATACATGGATAGGCTAAAAGCACTCTGTACTCCATTTCATACAGACTCCTCAGAGGTAACTTCTGTCTGGCACACATGGCAATCTCGGACCATGCCTTGATGGAACTGCTGCATATCCGCAAGTCAAGCTCTACACAAGTAACTTGCACATGCGGCCTCAACCTGGTCTGTGACATCAATGGGACTTGCTGGAAGGACAGATGTGTCCCAGAGACTACTCCACCTATTGAATAGACTTCCTCTCCATGTCAAGCAGAGTATCTCTTTACTCCTTTTTAAGTGCAATCTAGACAACTGAATGGGAAACAGAAAATGCATCCCTGGGATTCCACCCATGCCCCTATTGGACAGGGACATCAGGTGTTGATTTGTCTATACATGGGCTAAACTCTTGGCTGGGCTTATAAGGGCCTTAGAGCCAATAGGGTAGTAACTTCCTATGACCCTATGCAGCTTGGGATGTTATCTGGTCCCTTAGAGGCTGTATTTTTTGTCTTGGAGAGTGTTTGACTAACCTGTTCTTTGGAGATAAATGGTAGAGGACAGGTGTCAGGAATGCTGTGGGGTTTGACTGGTGGGACAGGGGGGTGAAACTGTTGCCAAATCTGTCAGCCACGCAGGTTGGCAACTTCTTCAGGATGTGTGAATGGTGCAGTTTGGCACACAGTTGGATATGCCCTTTGAGGTTTTGGACATAGCTAAAGAATTCAATTGTCTTTAGCTAGGGATGCCAGTCTATTCTCATAACTTGCTTTAGAGGACTTTACAAGGTTTCTGATTTGCTTGTTTAGGCTGTGTACGGTAGTCTTCCGTTGCCGAGTATGTTCCCTTTTTTTTCTTGGATATCAGTTTCTTTCTTTTGTTATATAACTTATCGATAGTTTCAGTCCACCAAGGCGGCTTGTTTTTGTGAGAGGACCCGGTTTTAGTCCTGTCAGGTATAGCAGAGTCAATACATTTACTTAAGTGGCTGTATAGGGGATTTGTGCATTTCTCCACATAGGAGTCATTGTTGCCTTTGTTAGCAGGGACAGGGAAAAGCCGTACACCAAGAATGCTTTTAGCATTTTCGTTTGATTTAATAATACTCAAACTTCATCAGAAACATTCCAAATCTCACCACCCTTTTTTTAAATAAAATCATAAATCACGACTCAATTTTTAAAGTAGCAAATGCCATGGATAATTTTTCTACATATGATAAAATAAATATAATATAAATGACTACAAGTATGTGCCCCACAGTTAAAGAAAAATACATATATACATATATATATATTTTTTTTTTCCTAATGTAATTTAACAATTTTATAACTTCTGCATATGTAAATGTAAATGTTTATTTAAAAAAAAGGGTGGCGAGATTTAGAATGTTGTTTCTGATGAAGTTTGAGTATTATTAAATCAAACAAAAGCGCTAAAACATTCTTGGTGTCTGGCTTTTCCCTGTCCGTGGTTTCAAGTTTTGTTTTACATTGTTTTTTGGGCAAAGTGGTCTGATGCTTCGTTAGCAGGGGGTTTGAAACCATTTATACCATTGCTTAGGAGGCAATAGTTTGCTTTGGAGACCTTTTTTTTTTTTTTTGTTGCTTTGGGGGTCTCAGGTCTGATCTTTAGTTCAAAAAAATAAATTTATGGTCTGACTTAATTAGGGAGGGCAACACATTGAGGGTAGTACAGTAGCTCCCCATGTGGGTAAGTACTAGGTCTACGATATTTGAGGCCCTTGTTGGGGTCCATTTGAGTTAAAGTCCAGGAACCTCAGTGCAGTTGTGTTTTTGCTTGTGTAAGCCACCCATTTGATGGATGGGTACTCCCATGACCAAGGTGTTTGATTGTATACGGACTGATTCAAGCAAGTCCAGGTAGGTGGTGTGTTTCTTTGTCCACATTGCGTGACCTGTAGCTAGCTAAAATGTGGTAGTGTTTTACCTACAGTTATTTGGACATGGAGTAGCTCAAGAGAGTAGCACTGTTTCACCAGTTGCAAGGTGTTTTTGGATTTAATGAAAATAGATAACCCCCCCCCACCACCATTGGTTCTTTCATGATCATTTTGGGGTCTGAATATGAAGAAGGTATTATAGCCCTGCACAGCCGGGTACTCTCCATGGCCCAGAACCAAGTCTCAGTGACTGCACAGATATCAGCATCTTCCAAGGTGAGGAGGGCTTCCAGTGAGTGCAGCTTACTGTTCAAGCTTCTAGCATTAAGCAGCATGACCTTGAGTTTTTCTCTACAGTATTGTTCTGTGTCAGAAGTTTTGTTGTTTTGACAAAGCCTAAAAAAGGCCCTATGGGAGGGGGGCAAGCATCATAGCCAATATTCTAAAGTCTTGAGGAGACAGGTGAAGGCCATCTCTTGCAAGTAATCGAGGTCTGTTGACCATGTCTTCCCAGGTTGACAGATGCTGGGCCCCCTTGGAGTGACACCAGAAGCTAAGCCAATTGTTAAAATTTTTTGTTTGTATTGTGGCATCATCCTAGGTGAAGGTAGAATGCTGCTTTACTTTCCTTTAAAACTAGTAAATGGTATTCCCAATTGACTGAGTCAAAAGTGCTATTATTGTCTAAATATATTAATGCTAACTTATTGTTTATGTTGTTAGCATAATCTGTTAGTGTTAATATTCTTTTAATGCCATCAAATGGATTCCTGTTTATTATGAATCCAATTTAATTAATCAAAGATGGTAAAAATTGTTGTAACCTACTAGCATAAATAGCCATTAATATTTTGTAGTCAAAATTTAATAATAAGATTGCTTTACAAGAACAACAAACTGCAGGATCTTTATCATCTTGGGGATGTAAGAGTATACATCCAAGATGGTGGCACCTTTGCTAGACCTCCAACTATTGAAAATACATTAAACAAAATACTTTAAGCATCATTAGGAATTAGTTTACAAAGTTCAGTTATTACACTGTGATTACCAGGAGCCGTATTAGGTTTTAATGTATTAATATGTGCTTTAAGTTCAGGCATTAAAACTGATCTGTCAATTGACTTCATCTGGTCTACAGTTATTTTATTTTTCATATGTTTTCTAATGAAAAGATTTAATTACTTCTCGTGGATCCATTGTTGGATTATGTTAATTACTTTTGTTAAAATGCACCCTAAATACTGTTAGTATGTCCTCTATATCAGTAACCTTTTTACCATAAGGAGAATATAGCTCTTTGATATAATTAGATTTAATATGCACTTTTGGTCTAGTAGCTAACTTATGCATGGACTTAGGATTTATAGAATAGTTAAATTATTTTAATCTTTTCCAAAGTAATCCTTATTTTAGGATTTAAAACTTCTAAATATTTCTCAGAGTATTAGTTTCTTTTGCCAAATACAACTCACATTTTGACTAATTGTAGCTTATCATTTTTTTTCTTGTAGGTCTACCAGTTCCTTGTCCCATTGCTTCTTCAAGTCATACCATCTCATAACTTTACCATATAAATATGCTTTTGAAGCATCCCATATATAAATTTCTGAAATATCTTCTGTATAATTAATTTCAATAAAGGTCTCACTTTCTTTATTAAAGAATTCATTTAAGATGCTTCAAGTTAGTTTTATAAGCAGAAATCTTTCTAATGGGGGTATTGTTATTAAAATTTAGTATAGTCTCAAAAGTTCTGGTGAGAAAGTGGACAAAAGATACTTTAACCTTACCTATCTAGTAGTCAAGTCATTTGAAATAAACTGTCTATTCTTGATTGTGCAACATGTCAGAGATTCTGAGTCTGAAAATTCATTAATATATTTTATTTGAAATAGAGATTCTGAGTCTGAAAATTCATTAATATATTTTATTTGAAATAAAATTATAAATTCTATTAATATTTTTGCTGAGGCAGGTATCCTATACTTTGATAGTATTAAAATCTTTCTTCTTTAGTACACAATTAAAATCTCCTGCCAATATAATTCTGCCTTTTAAGAGTTGAATAATCTGATCCAAAGGTTTTAACTCCTATTTCAGGGATCCAATACACTTTAATGAAAGTGTATAATTTCCTTTTGATTTCTAGTGTTACTGAACAAGTCATTCCTTTATCATTGTATGCACTTAGAATTTTAAGTGCATGCATAGAGTTTCTCCACAAGATAGCTACCTCTCTTTTTCTGATTATATTGACAGCTAGATAAGACATTGTATATTTTAGTACTAATTCTGTCTATATCTTCTTTTAATAAATGTCTTTCCTGTAAAAAAATAATCTAGGAATTAAATAATTTTAGAAATGGCAGCAGTATAATGTTAACAATAGATTAATGTCAGAAATCTTGAACTACTTATTAAAACATGCATATCCAGCAATCTTGAAAATTATTAACTATATTTTTATTATTAGTGATATTAGAGAGACACCAATAAAACATGTACAGGACAATGCCCTCATCTTCATGTTCTTGAAGGTGTTTGGTAGAAACACCATATAAATCACCACTAAAAACACAAAGCACATGCTATCTATAACTGGTCAACCATAATGGATTTTAGCATTGGTTGTGTATTCACAAAACTATATCATCCCTTAGAATAAACCTAATAGAGTATAGTTTAGAACTCCACTTTAACCGAATATAGAGCATCAAGGCACGCAGATCAAACATATGAAGAGCATAGCTGCAGTTACTCCTTCCAACATTAAAAGGGTTCACCGATTAACTGATGCAGTACCTCTCCACAGTTGTGGGATTGTGATCAGTATGATGCAATTATAAAATATTGGTGACAAACTGAAATTATCTTGTGTGGGCCAAACTCCACTAAATTATTATAACACCATCATGTGCTACTGAGGCAGGAGTGTGAGAATGCTGTTATCTCTAAGATGGTTAACTATCCTATTAATTACTCAAACCAAATTTAAACGAATTCTCAGTGTATAACAGACAACTGCATACATATCTAGTTAACATCACGGACATTAAACCCTTCAAAAATTTAAGTGCTGGCCTCCATCTCTGATTCCCCTTCCCAATCAAATAGGATTGGCTTTATTATTGACTGAAGACTTGCATTTGAATTTAAGAGAACCACAGTCAGGCATTTAAACTGTCAACCTGCACTATACATTGTACCCATGACCATGATTAATTCGGTAGAATGGTGGATATAGTTACATTCAGCAATAGATGCATCACAATTACAATGTAATTATTTTCTGTACCTGTTGTATATGTATATATGCGTGTGTGTGTGTGTGTGTGTGTGTGTGTGTGTGTGTGTGTGTGTGTGTGTGTGTGTGTGTGTATATATATATATATATATTTTTTTTTTTTTTTTCCTGGAGAGTAAACGATGTCTTGGCAAGTAAAGAATATAAGAAAGCAAACACTCAGACATTATACAGAGATATAAGTCAACATCTCACCTTGCCAGTCAGAAATGCAGGGATGTGTGTGTGTGTGTGTGTGTGTGTGTGTGTGTATGTGTGTGTGTGTGTGTGTGTGTGTGTGTATGTAATGGAAAGACAAAAAACCTTGGCAGAAACTGATACAAACATGGAAATGAAAGCAGTGTTACACACAGAACAAACTATGGGGAAGGAACAAGCATGTAAGGCAGCAATTCCTTTTTCCATCCCACTTAATTTTAATACCAAAACTCATGTGCACATGGCATGCGTACAAACACAAGCATGTATAAATGCGTCTGTGTATGCATTCTAGTATGTCGTACACATTTTGGTACTTGCTGTTATGTTGTGAATCTTGAGACCCCGGACTGCATTAGAATGATATCAAACAAATGAACACACATTTTACTAAACAAAGTAATATACTTCAATATTCTCAATAACTTTAATGTATAAACATGCATATTGCAATACATGTGGGCTATACAATGCTAAATTATATATACCTGCACTCGTGCAAACCAATGTTGTCCTTGTGTTAAGCCCAGCTGAAATGTAAAAAGACCAAGTCCTGTCTATAAAATTCTGCAAAGTGACATTTTGGATAAATGATCTTTAGGAAAATTAGGATAAATGCACTCTTCTTGGCCACTTCACTCAGCTAACTGAATAGGACAGTTATCCATACTTATTTTCAGGGACCCTCCACTCACGTTTCTTTCTCCTGAGTTACAACCCTCACTTTTTTGCTTTAACTGATAATAACCTCTGATGTCCACTCATTTGAGAATCATTTTTTTTCTTTTTACTAGCATATTTGTTTTTAGGTAAATAACACTAATTAATTAAATGACTGACTTCATTGTTATGCATAAGGTGCAATCACTAATAATTCAATATCTGGATGTAGAACTGTTATGGTAGATGTTATTTAGTTTTGCTAACAGAAGAAAATCACTTAAAGGGAATCTCAGATGTGTCAAATCCCTGCTTAAGTCATCATAAAATGTTCTAGAACTGCTGCATTTGTATCGGAACATATTCTCTAGGCAAGAGAAGAGTACTTCCATAAACAACATTACTGAAAATGGTCCTGTTCATATCAGCCAACAATATGTGCAAGTCATACATGAAATACACAAATAAAATGTATACAAAAGTGAAATTTGAGTCCCAATGCAACTATCCCAAAAAATACAGGAAAGGACATAATAAAGTCTGGCATTACAGCCCAAAGTCTGTAGTATACAAGAAATCACTTCCTTCCATCAAAACGTTGAGTTCTCTCTTCACCCACTTCCTTTGAGTGACTGAGATCATCCATTCTATCTTCTCATCCAAAGGAGCACAAATGAATGCCTGCAGGAAACCACATGAAGTTAAATCAGCCCAGAGAAAAAAGGGAGAGAGAAAAAAAAAAAAAAAAACAGACAATCTCCAACCTTACCAGGCAAGTGCTCAAGCCTAATATCTTCAGGGTTAGTGAAGGCATTTTTCATAGCTTTAACATAAATGCAAAGTGCAATTTCCTTCCCCTTTCCCTACTTCAAATCAAATGAACATGCAAACACTAACTCTACCCACAGCTAGAACACCACACAACTAGAACACCACACTATTTAGCTGGTCAGCAACAACTGGCTCAGGTATACAAAAAAATAAACAGAGAGAAATAAAAATAAATGAAAGAACAGGAAGAGAAAGAAACAACAAAAGCCACAAGTATCATCCCCAGCCTCTAGTCTCCCAACAAGCATACAAGGACACTCCAAACACACCAGCAAACCAAAAGATAAGCCACACTCATCCACAACTCTGAAAAAAAAAAAGTCATACCTACTGTATTATCACTTACCTAAGCTAACCCTAATAAGAGGAACCGAAACATCAAAAACAGGGACAACTATAAATAAACTACCCATGACCCAGTCAAAAAAGCAGTGAAATATAAGAAATATAATATGAAATAGAAATAAGATACTTCTTAGAATTGCAATGTAAATTGTTAAACATTAAGTAATGAAAGCAACCTTAACTAATTAACTGAATCACTAAGATTATGTGTTATATTTTAATTGACATAGAACTTTATACGGAAAAAAATTAAGGAAACTTGAATGTATAGTATGTGATGACAGAAAAATAGTAGTAGAAGAATTAATAAAGTTATGTTTACTTGACCAAAGTGAATGCATATGTAATACAAGTTAAATGTTGGTTAATGAATTTAAATATTAAAGTAGCAATAAAAACTTAATTACCTTAATGAAGAATGTAGCCAAGTTTACTTTTTTTTCTTTTTCAGACTATTTAGAGAAAAGCTTGTGATGAAAAAATATATATTTATACTTTTATATTAAGATTAAATGGTATTAAGCAAACTAATTTAAAAGTCATTTTTCTCTTAATTTCTTTTCACCAATTTTCCATCCATTTCTTTCTGTTTGCCTTTCTAAGGAGCTGTTCCAATCCATGTCTTATTTGTTCTAGCGTGTTGTTAGTTTTCAAGAAAGTCATGGTAGTGCTTAATTCTTTAAAGGATTTAGTTTCATCAGGAAGAAATATTTTAAGTCTGGCCGGGAATAGCAAGTGGACTTTAATCTATCTCTTCTTGGAAATGGAAAAAGGAGATTCTGTCGATAGGGGTGACTGCAATTAGAGATACAGACAAATAGGCAAGAGGGGGTTGGAGTATATTGGAGAAAACTAGCAAAGGAACCAAGGTATTGGGAGCAAATAACTAGAGAGGGAAAGGTTGAATGGAAAGATGCCAAAAACTTATTTGGAGTGCAGGTTAAAGATCTACTTCCATATCTGGGAATTGTTCAAAGAGAGAGAAATGGGGGGGGGATCCTAAATGAAAGAACAGCACCACTAGTGGTCTTAGTAGAATCTAGAACAGACGTTGCTGTTAAGAAAGGAATAACTAGTAGAGCATATAAAATAGTGCATGATAAGTATAAGAATCAATCAAAAAGGTTAGGAAGAATTGGGAAGAGACTGGATAAGCAATTCACAATGAAACAAATGGGGGGGTGGGATATATAGGCATGTCTCACAAATACGCATCAAAATCTAGAAGACTTAGGATATTTGCCTGGATGTGTTTACATAGATATTTTATACCCCAAGCAGGCTCCAAAGAATCTTTCCTCAGGTAGACAGCAAATGTTGGAAATGTCATGGGGAAGGTAACTGGGAACATATTTTCTGGGAGTGTAATGACTTGGCTGACTAAAGATTACCTGCAGACTGCTCTTTCAGAGATGCTGGGTGATCAAATTTGCATGGCTAGAAATTTTTTATTTATTTATTTATTTATTTTTTTAGCTATGATACAGAGTTGGAATTGTCTAAACACAGTAAGGTCTTGCTGAGACCAATTATGATGGCTGCCAAAAAAGCAATAACTAGAAAATGGAAATCAAAGTCTAAACCAACTTTACTGTAAGCAACAAAGATAGAAACAGAGATAAAACAACTTTAAATAGGATCTATAGAAAAGGGTAGGAGTAAATTACACAGGAAATGTGGGACTACTACATGCAGAGGAGTTACGATGTTTAAAAGAAGATAAGATCTGAATGTAATAGTTGACTGACTGGATATAGTAAAATTGATGCATAATGTTTGCAGCTACAGTTTTGGCACATTTTGAAAGTTATAATGTTTGTAACTGAGATTGCACAGCTATGATTTATTTTCATTTATATAAATATAAGATTTTCTATGTCACACATGATGCACGATAATTTAATAAAGAAATTTCTTGTATAAAAAAATACCATATCATAGCAGCCAGCTAATCATTGACAAATCTTATTATTGTGTCTTCTAGTTTGATTGTAGATTTAGGCCAGGCTATTTTAAGAATTCTTTGTCTTGTGATGAAAAAAATCTCACAATAGAAGATCTCAGCAAAGGATTATTTTTTGAAGATGATGTAACCAAGGACATATGGGCTCTTTCTCTGCCATACAAAATAGCTTCAAACAAATGTAAAACCTTAGGGAGTCAAGATGTTAGAAAGTTTGTCATGCTTCCTCCTATTCTTTCTGGTAAGCCAAAGATATGAATGTTGTTTCTCTGAGTCCTGCTTCCCAGATCATCTGTTTTATTTAGAAAAAAAAGTATTTTGCTTCAAAAGAAATTCAGTGTTATTTCCATCTTCAGATAGTCTCCCTTCCATATTATTTAAGGCGTCTTCTCTTCTGGAAATTTCACATTGTTGTTGTTTTGAAGTCTCATAAATTTCATCCATTTGTTTTTGTACACTTCGTTTTAAAGTTGTCTAATCTGTTGTACATTTTCAGTGAAAGTCTGTGTGAGATGACAAGAACAGATGAAGTTTCTTCTTCAAAGCTGAGTCTTGAGAATTTATTTTTGTGTGACTCAGGATTATGAGTGAAGAAATTTTCCAGATAAAAACTGGCAGTGAAATAATGAGCTATAAACAATATTTTGATAATATCCTCCAGAACAGCTTAAAGTAGTTATTTCCACTTAAAAGATCAATTAGGATAATTTATAAATATAATTTCCTATCAAAAAAAAAAAAAATGTAGCAGAGCAGTGAAAATCTGCTGCTAGCCTATTAGCATCCTAGCTACACCCTGATATCATTTGAGAAAGTTCTGATCACTTGAAGTTGTGCTTTCAGCTCCTCACCTGAAGAGCAATAGTTTTAAATCATCCACAAAAAGGAAATGAGAACTTTATACTTTGTTTTCTGAAAGCCAAATTGTTACAATGATGGGCAAGACATAAGGGCAGCAGGGAGAAAGAGTCACCCTGGGATATCACCCTTTGAATTTTTATCCCTGGGATAATAATTAACCCTTTATCATGGCTTAGCTGCAAAAAGTTGTTTCATAATCACTATAATGAAACAGATTAATGTAGGTTATACTATGAATTTAGGATGCTGTCAAATGCTTCATTGTAATCCATCAATGCAATACTTAGATTCTTCCCATTTTTATATTTATCCATTATGACTTTAATAATAAAAGATCCTTTGTTCCATATGACTCTTAATTAGCCTTTTGTTCTATTGCCATGCTTCGTTTTTCTTCTACATTCTCAGCATCAATCCCAATATCGAGTTTATAAGTTGTTGGAAGACAATTTGTTGGTATATAGTTTTTCGGATAGATTACAGATGCACTTTCAAGTGTGCAATTTTCCCTGTTAACCAGGTTGCTGTCTGTTTGGGGTGTGCATATAAGTAGCTCTTATTCACGGCTAAAATCCTCATGTAAAGATATTAATACTTTTACCCAGATTTAGGCACTGCATCTGTGCATGGGGTTTTCCATTTAGGAGCTTTTCTAAATTTTGTTTCAATTTCTCTGGCCATTACTTCATCCCATTTCCTATCCTGTATATTTTAACTTCTTTTACTACTTCTATCCATTCAGCATCTTTGTTATGTTCCATGGGGTCATCATAGATATTTCTCTAAAACATGCATATTTCTTCTTAGTTTGGTAGTGCTTCTATTCTTTTGCTTTGTTTTCCAATTCTCTATAAAACTTTTTGGGTCATAAATGAATTGTTTATTTTGTACTTTTGCTTTATATTTATCTGCCTCTGCTGATATTTTTAGTTTATTTGCAATAATGTACAATGGATCCTGGTCTGTTCTAATACTGCACACCGCTTTTATCACATCTCTCTTTCTAAGTATTTTTGTTGATCTGTT
This sequence comes from Protopterus annectens, assembly GCF_019279795.1. NCBI lineage: Eukaryota > Metazoa > Chordata > Ceratodontiformes > Protopteridae > Protopterus > Protopterus annectens. Next base: position 553,582,069 of record NC_056749.1, on the reverse strand, counting down.
CCCTCTTCCATACTCTAACAGTGACACTTCTACTCTTATTCTTAATAATACTCTTAATTGCTTTATAGTTTTTCTCTGTTTGATACTTCCATGATAGCATTTGATTTCTTCCCTCCCTTTCACTTATTGTCCTGTATTTTTGTAGCAAGACTATTATTAACTTGAATATAACAGAATCAGCAAATGCACCATAATTAATACTTATAAGATTTCTAACATTTTAGGTCTTATTGACTTTCTTTAATTGGTTTCTTTCCTTGATCTTAATATGTTGGTCTATCACCATTAAATCAGCAACTCTTTCCTTAGATATTTTTCTTCTAAACTGATGGCACATTGTTTAAGTCTGTTTCTTTCGGGTTTTCTACAAACAGTTCCAGATCATCATCTTGTGGCCCATTCTCTTCAGCTACATCCTGCATCATCCATTGGGAATGCACTTTCCTATCACCGCACAACACTGTGTCAAAATTGCCACCATTTCCTACTCATACCCCTGCTGTGCAACTCCAACTGATATGATGGCATTTGATTTCTTCCTTTCCTTGCCCTTACTACCCTTTGTTTTTGTATTAATACTATTACCTTAGCTGCACACTAATATATATATATATTTACTTCTGTTATAGCACTCACATTTCTGTTAATAGTCCTGATTACTATGTTCATTTATTTTTATCAGACTTGTAACATTTTGGTTCTATTTGAATTTCTGTAATATGTTTCATTGATTTTAATATGTCTATCCATCTCTGTTAAAGTCAAGCAACTCTTCCCTTAGATCATTTTCTTCTAAACTGAGGGCACAGTCTTTTTCCCCGTTTCCTGCGGTCATTCTACAGAAAGTTCCGTAACATCTTCCTGCAGCAGTCTCTTCAGCTGTATCCTCTGTCATCTACCGGTGTTTCATATGGGAACTCATTGGTTTATTACTCCACAGCATTGACTGTGTAAGAGTTGCTACCGTTTCCTTCTCCCTTCCTTACTGTGCAACTCCAACTGAAATTTTGTACTGGTTTCCTACTGAAGACTCCAGAGATTATTCATGTGGCAAGTGTTCAGATGTTTCCCATTTCACCTTTTTCGTCTTAATTTGGGGACTCATTGCTCCATCATGCTGTGGCATTACCAGAGTTGGATTTTCTACACTAAATCTTCACTTTGTAAATAATACATAATTTCAAATTCAGTTTCTTTAACTTCTTCACTGTGGATTCTCTTTTCTACTTTCCCTCTTTGTTTTCTATTTGTTGTACTGTGGAATTTTTCATTTCTGGATGCCTTTGCCTGCATTTTTCCTTGAATATCTTTGGACTTGCTTTTTATATTAATTAGTTTTGTTTTCTCCTTTGGACCACATTACATCTCTTTCCCATTTCCGTATTTCTTGTTTAGATGTGTCCCACTTCACCTCTTTCTCCTTCTTTGGTGCCTCGATGATCCATCATGTGGTGATATAATCTGTTAGACTTTCTACACTAAATCCTTCGCTTTGCAGGTTTTCGCCATTAATCTTCTGTAGTCCATTCCCCTTTGTGATTTTACGTTTTTACACATGTGTGTGCCTTTGCCTATATTTCTCTTCTAATACCTTTGGAGCTGCTTTTTTGTATTGATTGGTTTTGCTTTCTCTTTTGCATAAATATTGCTCATCAGATCTCTTTCCCATATTCATGTTTCATTTTTGTACCTTTCAAAACCTCTAGGTTTTGTTCTTTACATTTTTACACTTAGTTGCTTCTTTTTCCAAATGGCTCAATGTTTCAGTCTGTATACTGTTTTTCATGAATCGATTGCATCACTGAACACAAATTTGCATTTGCAGCTTTTGACATTTTTTTTTTTGTACAAGTACATTTTTCCTCTAGTTTTTCTCTCAATCTTTTTGAATGTCTTCTATCCAGAAATTCTTTGCTTCTTGAATAATAGAAATACACAATTTTTTTTTATCCTCCGTAGTATACTCCATCTTTATGGCTCTTTTTTGGCCAGTCACTTTTTGTATTTTCTGTGGACTACCATTTACTTCTACAACAGAGGGCCATCCTCTCTCTGAGCCTTGCCTAACCCCATTCTAGGAGTCCTACACAAAAGGATACAAGTTTTGTATGGGATAGATTATATTACTGGATGACTATTGCTAAATAAATTTCTGAAATAAATTATATTTAAAAAATAAGAAAAAGTCAACAATATTTACCATACCGTAGCCATGTAAACTCATGAAGACTATAACCTAAATATTTATTCACTCTAACTTCAGTTGGTTTTTCAATAATTCTAAAGCTATTTCAATTCCCAGGGGAAGTTGTCTTCTACAGCCAAGTCAGAAAATACACCAAAGTGCCTTTGCAACTATTTTGCAAATAATGAAATAACTCTTGTTTTACAGACTCTGCTGTTATATATATTTAAGTAACTCCATAAGTAACACACACACTTAAGTCTCCCCACAACAGGTACAAGTACAACTCTGTCATTGTTCGTATTAGTGTGAATGACTTGAGATGCACCTCACTGGACTACATGGAGAGAGACATGACTGAGCTCTCAGATGTGTCCAAGGCAGGTATGACCCTAGCCCCAAGCAGCATCCTACCTTCACCAAGAATGATACCACAATACCAACAAAAAATAACTGACTAACAATTGGCTTAGTTTCAGGTGTCATTCCAAGGGGATCTGTTATCTGATAGCTCCACTAGTCACCCCGAGGATTCAGGATTCAGGATTCTGGCCAAGGCTCTTGCCTCCTCCATTGTGCCTTTTTAGACAGTGTCCCAAAGACAAATCTTCCAATATAAAAGATCTGTCAAAAAAGCAATTTGAAGGTCATGCTGCTTAATGCTAGGAGCCTTAACCTGAAAATGCATTCACCGGAGGCTTTCCTTGCATTGGAAGATGCTAACATCTGTGCAGTCACAGAAACTTGGTTCAAGACTGCAGAGAGCACCACTGTCTTACCAGGCTATACCTCATTACACACATTCTGATCCCAAAATGAGGTTGATAGAAACTCTACCACCTTTAGTCTATTTTCATTAAAGAGAAGCACACCTCCAGACTGGTTTGCCAGCATGATGCACTGTAACTATTCAAAGTACAACTAACAACTGTTAAGACATCCATCCAAGTTACAGCCAGCTATAGACCCCCCTCCATGTCTCAGGACACCCACTTCTCCTACCTGGACCTACCTGTCTCCATCAAGGTACCCCCTATCACCCTGATCCTTGGTGACTTCATCTACCCCATCATAGACTGGGTGAACGCTTCCTGCTTTAATGCACTCACCCAACTATTCCTGGACTTCATCAATTCTAAGGCACTAGACCAGCTTGGTTCATCCCCCATAAGGGAAGATAACATTCTAGGCCTGGTTCTCACCAATGTGAGTGACTGCTGTACCACGCCCATAGTAAGTTCTTCCCTGGTGAGATCGATCATCTGTCTGTCTCACTTAAAGTGTGTACCCCCCCCCCCAAGCTGCAACCAGGTTAAAGAAATTCTCAAAAGCTGACTACAACTTTCAAAGAGAGGGTATCAGTAGATTCACAACACCACTGCCCTCAGAGGATGTAGACAAATATGCTGGAACAGTACACCAGTGCAGTATACAAGCACCTGTACAACTGCATGCACTCAGCCATACCAAACAGAACTAAAATCTGCACTTCAAAGAAACACAAACCTATCTGGTGGACATCCTTCATCAACAGGCTTTACAACAAAAGGAAGAAAATGTTGTTCAAGGGTAAAAAGGCAGTAATTGCCTATTGAAAAAACTCCCTCCTTAGCCTTAACAAGCAAATTAGATCAGTAGTGAAAACATCCAAAGCCAATTATAAACCAAAACTAGCCTCCAAAACATAGGCCAACTGCAAAGCCTTCTTCAGTTAGCCAAGAACCTCCATGGCAAAGCACAGGGTTGTTCCAAATTAGTTCTGAACTGTACCACTTACACTGAACTTGTTGACTTAGTCAACCTGCTAGCAGATAGGTTCAGTGCAAACTTCATCCCCGTCCCCATCCCACAAAGTCCCTTTCAACATACCTGATATTTGTCCAGCACCTCACATCTCTGTAGATCAAGTGTTAAAGTCCCTATCCAAGACAAAGAACACAGCTTCCATGGGACCTGATAGTATCCCAGGGTCTATTCTGCACCATCTTCAGCAAGAATTAGCCTCGCCATTGAGCACCCAGTTCAACCATAACCTAAGTACAGGCTTCATTCCAGAAGAGTGGAGAACAGCCATTGTCATCCCTTTGCACAAAGGTGGTGCCACTACTAACCCTGGAACCTATCACCCCATTAGCTTGACAAGTCTGATCCATAAGGCCATGGAACATATTATGGAGCTCATAAATGACATAGGCAATCTCCAAGCACTTGACCCCACCCAGTTCAGATTCATCAAGGGCAGGTCTAGCCTGCTGAACCTGGCTGACTTTTTTGAGACAGTCACCAAGGCACTGGATGAGGGAAAGTCCATACATACAGCTTACCTTGACATGGCCAAAGCCTTTAACACACTCTCCACTTGGGCATTATCAAAATGCTAGCATAATTTGGTGTAAATCTCTATATCATCATGTGGGTGGCCAACTGGCTCACTATTAGGACCCACAAGGTCAAAACAGGTGCCTCCACCTCCAACAGACCTGTCACTAGTGGTGCACCCCAGTGATCTGTTCTGGGACCCCTACTTTTTGGCATCTACTTTTTGGAGTTCAAGGCAAAGACAACAGGCTTGTGGCTGACCAAGTTGGCAGATGACTATAATTTGGGTGCTGTCATTGACTCACCAAATTATGTTAACATACTACAAAACAGTCTCTCAGCAACAAATGACAGGTGCCAAAGTCATGGCCTTAAGTTAAATGCAAAAAAAATGTATTATCATACCACTCAGCAAAAACATGGCCTCTATTGATTACCACATCAACAGCAACCGGCTAAGCACTCAACCTGTGGTGAGAGACCTGGGTACACAGGTTGACAACAATCTGACATTCAACCATCATGTAGCGGCAGTGGTCAGAAAAGACTTAGTTCATCTCATAAATAAAGAGATTGCATCCAGAAAATAGGAGGTTATTACCTCTTTGCACTCCTCCATCATTAGGACAATAATTGAGTACAATGCCCAGTTTGGTATGTACCTCTACAAACACCTGCACAAGCTGGAAAGAACAGAAATACCTCACAAAGGGAATCCATGGCCTCCAACGCCTGTCCCATGTGGACAGGTTCAAATCACTATCACTCTACTCGGTGTTGTACAGATTGTTTCGAGGTGATCTTTGTCATGCCTACAAGGCAATCTCAGACCATGCTCTACTAGATATGCTCCATATCCATAAGTCTAACTCCTTGCACATTACCTGCTTGAAAGGCCTAAATCTAATGCAGGACATTAACAAAAGCTGCTGGAGAGACAGGTTTGTCTCCGAGAGGCTGCTTATCTCTGGAATAGACTCCCCATACCCATCAAAGTACATCACTGATGCTCTTCAAGCAAAACCTTGAGTGGATGGGAAACCGCATATTTGTTCCATGAGTTCCACCTCTGTCCCTCATTGATGGGAGTGACAGGTGCTGATTGAAGTTGGGGATCAACTCTTGGCTAGGCTTATAAGGGCCCCAAGACCATTAGCCTAGTAAACTCTTTAGATCCTAGGATCCTAATTGCACCAGCCAGTTGGCATTCCCAGGCCCATTCTGGCACCCTTTATTGTCTGAGTATATACACAAAGCTCCCTCAATTACAACCCAACACGCCTTAGGATATACTCATGCCCCATCCATGAAATTGCCCGACACCAATCTTGGTCATTTGACCCATCAGTCATGAAAAGGACAGTAAAGCATGATGGAGGAACATAAAGGAGTTATACATTGAGGCGCCTGCCTTAAGAGGGAGGTATGATCTTTAAACCTGCCCACCAAAGTAGAGCCAAAATTGTTCTGCTTTTTTGATAAAGCCTCAATAAATCTTGACCAATAATTTAAACAAGTACATTTTAAATAGAATATATATATATATATATATATATATATATATATATATATATATATATATATATATATATATATATTTATATATATATATATAATAGTAGGGTTTAAGCTGTCAGGATAGTGAAGGGATAGAGAAATGTTGCTAATTTATTTTACTGAATGCAGTAATTGTTATGACGGTACAAAAGGCTTGATTATTTTCTTCTGAGAGGTGATGCTGCCATTTGGAATCTCATAATTTAGGTTCGATTTTGTAAAGCGATACTAGGTTAGGAAAAGCTGACATTTGGTACTTTGAGTTCAAATTTTTAAATATGTTAAATAATTTCAATTAGTTGTAAGAAAGTGGTCCAAACAATTTTTTATGGCATTATAGTCTGCTTGTCATAGTTACATTTGAAAATTGGTGCTTTTTGGAATGGGGGCATTGAACATCATTAAAAGCTAAATTGAACACTAATTTGAATGGTAAACCTAAGTACTGTACACATAAGATACACCTAAGCTATTCAAATTACAAGTAAAAGCTTATAGTTAGAGATACTATAAAACTATAATAAAACTGCAATTTTCTAAAAGGTTTAAGATAAGTACAGTTGTAAAAATGGTATTTCAAGGATTTCATAAAAGAAATTCTACAGTCCCATAAAAGAAGCCAAGAAGGTTTTGAATTCTGCAAAAAAGACCTAAAGGTAAAGGATTACATATCCAATGTTTTCCAGGACACCCTGTTAATTACCAGCATACCTTCACTTGTGGAATGAGGAGGTCAGACTAGAACACTAAAAATACCTGAAAGAAAAACAAGAAGCTATTCTGTGTAGCACACTCTATCGTAGCATTAAGATAATAAAATCTGATCTTACTGTCAGACAGCCAGTGCAAATCCTGCAGCCCAGAAATGCAATCAAAATTGGAAGCACTTGTCAAAATCTTAGCTGTGGAATTTTGAATTCATTGAATGCTAATGATACCTGGCATCGGAGTGATAGAGCATTGTCAAGTAAAACTAGATTTCAGATTTTCATAAGCTACAGCCTATTTCCATCATTAAAAATAAGAATGAATCAAGGATGCAATTATACAGATATCAAAATCACTTCAGACTTTGCTTGTTTTAATCAGAAATGGCAATTTTCACCTAAATAAGAGACATCAAATGTGAAATAGTCAAACCTATAATCCCATGGGAGATACTAACACCAGACTACAACATAGCAGTGATACTTTATACCTTTCCCCCCATACTATGGATCAGAAATATTTATCGTCTCCTTTTCCTATATTTTATGCTGATATTTGTGTGTGATTTGTTATGGTCACGATATAGTTATGTTTTAGATTAATCTTAGTTCATGAAATAGTTAAGTCTATTTCTGCCAGTAATACCATTTTCCAGTTAACATGTTCTGGATGTGGTTTTAATTATCCTTTTAATTTAGTTTTTTTTTATTTTTCCCCATTGTAATAAAATTAGTTTCCAAAGGGTTGACTTTGTTGTGGATTGCGATTTTAGGAGCATTCAGTTTTGGTTGTATGTGAAGTTACTTTTTATTTACACTGAAGTAAATGGGAGACTGTATGTTTTACTTAATTTTTTCTTTCTTTTAAAAATAAGTGCAGGAGTCCCCCTCCCTTCCCCAAGGTCACCAATGCAAGCATGTTAGTGTTTTGTGTACGAAATTCAGCTTAGTTCTTCACAAGCTGCACAAACAGTTTTTTTTTTTTTTTAGAACAGATAACATGGGATAGAGATTAACAATTAATGATGGAACAAGGAAGCAGATACATGTTTGATCAAGTACCAATAATACAGTTCATGAAATGCACTAGATGCAGTTTTTTGTTATAACCCTTATCATATGGTTGACATGTAAATGACATCTTGCACGTTTCATTTGAAGAAAGGAACCAAACACCAAAAAGTCCAAAAGTCCACATTATATTTTTTTATTTCAAAAAAAAAAAAAAAGGTTTCTTTGAAAGCTCAGGACTGCCTGGTAGCTGTGTGATTTTTTTTATTTTTTTTTTTGTGATGACTTCAGTGCTTTTTATCTGTGACTTTAAATAAAAAACAGACACAAATGGACTTTTATTGAGTTCTGGTTCTGTCTTCTCTATCTTGTCTCATTCCTTTCTGGATTTTGGTTTTTTTTGTTTTTTTGTAAATGCTCAATTACTTGCAATACTGATGAAAACTGCATGACTGAATGGCAGTGATCATAGATAATAGTTCATTAATACATTGTGAGCCTAATTAAACTCTAATTGTACTAAGCAGGGCTGTATTACATATTTTAGTAATTTAGACTGCTTTGCTACTGTTGTACAACTCTATACACCTTGAGTAAATGTCAGCCACTTGTGTGAGCATCTTCTTACATAATACTGTACTGCCTTCTGTCATACCATATATGCTTTCAAATAAACATTTTCCTTTTTCTTATATTACCATAATGCACCATCATTCGACAGAGTCCTGTTTTATTCGGAATGTTGTCCCTCATTTAATTTCAAATACTCAAAACTTATAGTTTGTATGCGTCTGGGTACTGTTCAATTTGTTTTAAGTAGCATTTTTTTCATGACTCGCATCTTTTTCATATATGCTAATGCTGGTCATGTTAAGTCTGAAATTTTAGCATACTCATGAAAGGAAGGGTCTACTACTGACAAATACAAGTAGATTTGCACTGACATTTCATTACATAAGATGTAAACAGCTAAAGTGCAATTGTGTTTAGAGATCAATTTTATTCCTGACAAGACCATACGTAGTTTATGGGACCATTTTATCGCAGAAAGGCCAAAAGATACTGACTGTTAATGTATCTCTGTGCATATTGGAAAAGTATCTGAATGATGAATTTTACCAGATTGTTAGCTCTCTGTTTTTACTTGTTTAGGCTTTGCAGGTGTTTTATTTAATAATGTAATCAGATTTCCAGGTTTTAATCGGAGTTTCAGCAGTTTTAATATTCACTTAGGTATAAGATTCATATTTTTGATTTTCTGCCATTTGCTTATACAGGTTTCAACATAATGATATTAATCCTGAGGACAGTTTAGCTTACTGTGTATATTTGTCTAGATCCTACGATGGGTGCACTCCAGCTAAGTTATACATATTTTTGTTTCAGGGCCCTCAAATCCTGAAGAGAGGTCATCCTGGAGGAACTATTATCTAATATATACAGGTGTGTCTACATATGGATATCTATCTATCCATATGTAGACACAGGTATTTGTATATCTATATATATATATACATATATATATATACACATATATATATACATATATATATATATATATATATATATATATATATATATATATAGAGAGAGAGAGAGAGAGAGATCTCAAAATATCAAAAACACATTTGACTAAATGCACAAATGCCAAAGCTGATTTGTATAGTGTTTGTAAGTAAGAGTACTAGAAAATGAATGCTTGCTTGAAAAGGTTATAGTGGATGGTGTGTGTGATCAAGTGCTCATGGATTAGGTAAGGGTTAGACAGAGGAAATATACTGACCGTTTTCTACATTAGGTGTTGTATGCATTGCTTTTCCTTTTGTCTCATTAAATTATACTCTTATGGAAAGGACTTTTGGTAATGTAATGTGTAGGGTTAGCGGCAGGGTTAGGGATAGCACATGATTAAGGTAGCTTAGCGGGTAAAAATGTATCAACTAAAAGAATGAAATTGAAATAAGAATGGACAGCAATTAAAATATACACTAGTTTAGGGGTGAAAGTTAAAGCTAAAACTGAATTTAAAACAGTGAGCACTACCTCATTAAAATTGAAATTCCTTTTTCAGATTAGTGATTGGAGTAGTTTCCTGGTTCTAGCATTACTACCAATATTGTTCTTTCAAAAGTCTATATTATAAAATGACCTTTCAGCTCCTTCCATCTTTTCCAAAGGAGTTCCACATGGCCTCTTCCAGGGCTTTTCAGCTTACTTCAATGCACTTATTGATATTATGTTTGTTTTTTATACTGATAATTGTGCATTTCTGCAGTATTTCTCCAATCCTAAACTCAGATGCTCAGCTACCTTGCTGCAAAAAAAATAAATATGGCAAACAAAAAAATAAAAGCACTTCTGTTTCCAACTTAAAACAAGACTACATCAGAATGAATGTATGAATCGGCTCTGTCTTGTAAGTTGCAACTGGCAAAATGACAACCTTAAATGAGTCTGATTCTAGATAATATAAGATCCTCTAGAGATGCTGCTGTCATAACCAGCCATGCCAAGGATATGTGCAGTGATAAATTAATTAGATACAATTTGAAGTTTATTATTCAGTGTCATATAGCATGTAAATACACATAGGAAGTTGATATCTGATAAGTAGCATGGACAGTTGAACAGTATGGCTACATAACATGTGATGAGGTACTATGCTAACACCTCTTAAGAAGAGGCAATGAATAATGATAGTCGCACTAAAGAACCATCATCATTAATCTGTGCTGCAGCTTTAACCACATCACCAGTTTCAGCTTGTAGATAGCAAGTAGAAACCACCCCCTGGAAGGGTGGCACAAGAGACATTACATTTGCTTTGGGACCATGTAATGGAAAGGGGTATAGTCCTCACATATTATCCTGCTTTTACAGGATAATGTGATTGACAGACGGAGATTAAATATCAGTGTTGCCAAAAATAGAGTTCCTGAGGTTTACTCAGCTAAATCTGTATAACTGGCTCTTATTATCTATGAAAATGGGCAATTCATCTTTTCAACTTATCACAAATGTGCATTACCACACTGGATTCTGCCAGCTCTGTGTTAAACTTAAACAAGCTCTTTAATCTTTTACTACAGCTTTTGTTATAATTACTGACTCCTCAGGACTCCATCAGAGCCATGTGATTTCTTACAGACAATAAAAGAGAATTGGGTTAACTACTCCTCATTTTCACACACACTTAATATTTCCCAGGATATCTGTTCAGTGACCACACACATTGTTGTATTCATGGTGCACACTGCTACCAATCAGATTGGATATCAAAATATTCATCCATAAGAACTTTAAATTAGCCAACAAATATTACATTATAATATCTAAAACACCCACAAACTTGAGCCCGACAGTTAAAGTCCACTTGTAATGTTATAAAATCACTGCTGCCACAAAGTCCTAGCTACATAAAATTCTGTTATAATTTAAATATTCATAGAATAAAAACTACTTCCATAAATATGTTAATCTACAATTAAAACCACAATATTTAAATTATAACAGAATTTTATGTAGCTAGCACTTTAAATGAGCAGTAATGGCTTTCAATGAATGACATCATCACATTTCCAAAAGTATTTAAATGGGGAAATCTGGAATGTTAGTAGATTCTGATGAAATCCCTTTTGGAAGGGAAGAAAGAGCTCAATCTGTTTAATTTAGTTGTAATTTTAATAAAGTCTTTTTGCGAGTGATCCTGGTGGCGGCAGTGATTTTATAACATTACATTATAATACCTGTAATCCAACCAATCTCCCTTTTAAATAAAGTTTATATGCAGTGCCTCCAATGCTGTGATGATACCCTTCATTAATAAATAAGGTATTAGCTTTCATACATAACTGACTTCACTAGTAAAGACTCTGAATATACATACATGTCATCACAGATGTACAGAGAAACTAAAATAAAATATTTCATACCAATGGGTTAAAGGCAGATTAAAAGCTTTATCTATAAGGGTAATTTCCAATTACTTATTTTAGCCATAGAAAATAAATACCATCTAAAATGTGTCAGACATCCTTAATTTACCTTTCCCCAACTAGTTAGAACTTCTTAGGTTCATAGGTTAGTACTAGGCTAGTTGCCATTTTAAGCCCGTCACTTCCCCCTTTTGTGCTCAAAATAACATATCCCATTTGGCTATAGAGTGGGCTTTTCCCAGCCCAGGGACAACAATTATATACTACCCCTAATAAGAATAACTAGAATCATACTATAGATAATTTAAGAGGACCCATGTATGGGTTAAAACATTTAGGAGCTGTCTCTGTCCAACAGTAGAACAGAGGGTACTCCTGGGATAAAATGTATATATATATATCCTGCCTAGGGCACATAATCCAAGAGCTCCACTATATATATGGTGGAGCTCTTGGATTATGTGGCCTAGGCAGGTATGAACCTAGCCCTGAGCAGTATCCTACCGTCATCCAGAATGATACCGCAGTACAAACAAAAACTTATAGACTTCAACAACTGCCTAAGTTTCTGGTGTCATTCTAAGGGGATCCAGTATTTGTCTGTTTGGGACAACATGATTGACAGACCTCGATGCTTTGCCAGAGATGGCCTGCATCTGTCACCCCTGAGTTTCCGGGTACTGGATAAGGCTCTTGCCAGCCTGATAGTGCCTTTTTTAGGCAGTGTTCCCAAGACCAAATTACCACTGTAACAGCTATAAATAAATGCAATTTGAGAGTCACGCTGCTCAGTGCTAGAAGGCCAAATCTCAAGATATACTCGCTCAAAGCACTCCTCAAAATGGATAACATCGACATTTGTGCTGCAATGGAGACCTGGTTTAAAGCGTCAGAAAGCACTGCTGTGCTAACAGGCTATATAACTCATTCCACACCTTTCAGCCCTGAAATATGGACTATAGCTCCAATGGTGGTGTCTCCATATTCATAAGGGATATGCACACCTCCAGACTAGTAGCCTAGCATAACGCATCTGAGACACTTCAGGTACAACTAATACTGGGTAAGATGGTGATCCAGGTCACAGCCTGCTATAGGTTCCCAACCATGTCCCTAGACTCTCACTGCATGTACCTAAGCACCCTGGAATCTATCAAGGTCCAACCCAACACTCTCATACTAGGAGATTTCAACTACCCCTCTATTAAAACGTGTTCCAGGAACCCCAACAATTACCAAATAATGAAGCACAGAAAATATTTCCAAGATGAAATGAGTGTCACGTTCCAACTGGTTAAAATCTTTTTTAATATAACAAGCAGAAGTTACAGGCTGAGCACTTTCATCTACTATCCGTAGATTTCATCAGGACACTCATCTACTGTGCCAAGCCCATTTTATACAAATTCCCGCCCTTAATAAAACAATTAAATAATTACTGTGAACAATGACTATTTTAAAAGAACATACACAAAAAAAATGTCTGTGTGCACAAGTACTTGTGTTCTAAAGGACATCTAAAATTCAAATACATTCTTTCTATATTCTATCCTACTGTGTCATAGACTAAGGATTATTGTAATACTCGTACAACATAATTAATAAATAAAATGAATAAAATAATTCAATGAATGAAATGAACTATCACTCCTAATTGAGTCAGTCCTGATAGCAGCACTAATGTATATACTCCCTGTATTTTTTTCTTCACATAAATGCTGAATCTAAGTCATACTTATAATGTTATATGGTTGTTCTATAATAATAAGTAGTGACCTTCTTTATCTATTGTAGAGAATTTGTCTACCAACTAATGTATGCATGTATAAGGTTGGTACTACATTAATAATCTGGTGAAAAGTTAAAATAAATTATACCTTAATGAGGGGTTTTGGTGGGTATATATTCATTTAATCCTGAGGGGCTGGCCACATTTAATCTCATTTGCCATTTAATTTCCTTCTCCCTTAGTATGGCTTTTATATTACCCCCCTCTTGGATTACTCCTAACAACTTCCAATATAGCAAACTTGAAGGACTCACATCCATTACTATCTTCTAAATGTCTGTATAAGGCATTATTTTTGTCCTTCCTTTTGATACAATAAAGATGGTCATATATCCGTTTTTTCAATCTTCTGTTTTCCCAACATAATAACTAGGACATGAAATACATTTCCCCAAATATATTACATGTTTGGTCTGACAGTTCCCTCTCTTAAATTTAATTGTACTCCTGATTCCATTCTCTAAACACATCTGTTTGTCTTCCATAATGGCGTGACATTGGTTACAATGCCCACATTTTGTAGTTCCTTCCAAATTTCCAATTGGGATGTCTCTCATATTAGATGTTTTAGATTCTATCATCCTTTTAATGTTCATCCCTGCTTTGTAGACAAACGTGGGATTGTCTCCCAAGTCTGCTGTACACTGCTTCATTACTGGTTAGTATATTCCAGTTTTGTTGTATAATATTCTTAATTTCCACCAACAAATGGGCTGAACTCCAATATATATGCCCTATGTAATCCAGTATTGTCCCATTGGTTTTCTTTTGTGTCCCGAGTGTTGGTGGTGTTACCCAAGAAGGGAATGTATTTCTTCCCCCACTCTCTAGTCACATATCCTGTAATATCGTTAATTAAATTTTCAGGATATCCCCACTTCTTAAACAATTCACCAATAAATTTGATTTCCTTGACCATGTCTTCCCTAAGTGTGGTCATTCTGGCTGCCCTGATACACTGCCCTTTGAGAATACTTCTTTTCTGGATGTGGGGATGATTAGTGGAGTACTCAAGATAGGAATTACAAAAAGTTTCTTTCCTGTAGGTTCTAGATTGAAAACTGTTTGTCACTGAATATGTATGTATCCAAATAATGATCCTATCTTGAGTACTCCAGTAATCATCCCCTATTGTTCAACCTGTGCTCCCATTTACGCTAATTTACTTTTTTTTTTTCAAATATATATTTTATTGAATTTTTCAAACTTTTCAAACATACAAAGGAAAAACGAAGTCATTGCGGGAAGCAGTAAAGTATAGGTATTATATGTAACAGTTGGTGCAAAAACTATGCATTTAGAACACAGCAGTTATCTTACAGGGAAGCTTACATCTTAGAGACCAATATAAGCAGTAAAGACCCCCAATAACCTATTACAGTCAAAGTCTACGGATACAAATGGAAAGTGGCTTGGAAGGAAGAATATAGGACTGTCTTAAGAAGAAAGAAAAGCGGTAAGAAGGGTATAACCATAAAAACAACTATTTACACCATGTACTTCTATTTATACCATATTTACAACATATTTACACCATGGATGCCAGAGGATAACAAAATGATATAACAAAATATTTTGTAAAATCAAAAGTTACCATGTGATGGTAACCATGTCTAATGGTTATAGGGCCAGAAATGATACTGATGGAGGTTTTCCTAGAATGTAGTGTTAGAGACCCACATTTTGGAATATTATTTAGTTTGGATTACGTCAAAAAGTCTACACCAGTAATTTTGAAAATATTCTTTTTTCTTTTTATTATTGCATAACGTATGTGCAGATATATATTTGATTGCCATTGATGTAAAGTTTTCCTAAGCTATTGCTGAGGGATTGACCCAGTTCTTGCCTGTAAAATATTTGAGAAGGGCACAGGCTGTAACACAGATGGATATCCTTAAGAGATTTAGGAATAATATTTAAGATAATAGTTTGCCAAGAGAATGCGTTTTTTTCGTATCCTATTTTTTCCAACTGAGTTCTGAGAGAACACCAAAGTTTGTAAATATTCTTACAGCTCCAAAAGATCTGAAGTATATCTACATGTGGGAGGGAACAGAACGGACAGGTTACGTTTTTATTGTATCCGGATTTCAGAAAGACTGCTGGGGTATAGTAGGAATTGTTGATTATCATAAGCAGAGTGTAAATTAGGTTTTTGAAGGGGGTTAAATTCAGGGTATTATTGATTGCTTTGCACTTAGACTCCATAGAAATTTTTCCTCATATACCGTCCCAATATTTGGAAAATAGAAGTGAATGATTATACTTAATGCTGGACACAAGTTTATAGGTGTTCAAAATCATTTTGTTCCATAGGGAGAGTGATTTAATGATAGATTGTGATACTATAATGTCTTGCTCCTTCACTCTATAGTTAGAGAATTTTTGTTTTATAAGTGAGCTAATTTGCCTTAAGAAAGGATCATATTTGTTAGGAGCACCAAATAAAGCTTTGACCTCGGCAACATTTTTAGAGTTATAGAAGTGCCAAACTATGGCTTTCTTAACAATAGGGAAGTTTGTTAGAGCGATCATTTTATTATTGATTTTTAATTTAGGGTTTAGGTGAATAGGTTGCAGAATGGGAATGGTATTGTGTAAATTTAAGGAGGTCATCAGAGTTTGATAGATGCAAATTTTGTTCTTTAGTGTAGGCAAGATCTTGAACTTGTAGTCACCATCAGGTGCAAGAAAAGGGACAGCATATGGATTGAGTTTTAACGAATATATACAGTTGCACCAGATTTTGATCCAGGTTGGGTACCAAGTTTCAGCAGAGGGGTCATAGCAGGCTATTTGAATTAGACGGCTAGCATTAATGATGTCGTAATATAAATTAAAATCCAGGAGACTTAAACCTCCTTTGTTCTTTGGGGTAATTAGATTCCTGTATGATATTCTGGTGGATTTAGGGAACCATAAAAACTTTGAGACTGTGGTTTCCATTTTTCTGAAAAAAAATTTTGGAACGTTTAAGAAGATGAAGTTAAGATGAAAAAGGATTCTAGGCAAAATATTCATTTTAATGATAGCAGATTTTGATAGCAAAGAAAGACTGATGTTTTTCCATCTAGTTAGATTGTTATTTATCTGATCTCAGACTATATATAGGTTTGCCTTTATTAGTTCTTGGTGAGGGTGTGTGAAATTTATTCCTAGGTATTTAATTGTATATTTGAGAGGAATGTCAGACAGGGGGAAGTAATATTCTAAATGGTTTGCAGGGTTTAATGGAAAAATAGATGATTTAGCAGGGTTTAGTTTATAATGAGCAGCCTCAGCAAAAAAATTAATAGAATTTCGAATTTTATGAAGATCGGTGTTGGGAAGCTCAAAATAGATGTTTAGGTCATCTGCAAATGCAGAATAATTTATATCTATGTTGAAGACTTTTGGGATATGGTGATAAGTCTTTTGTTTAACCCAGAGAAGTAAAGGTTCCAGATATAAATTAAAAAGATAAGGTGAGAGTGGGCAGTCCTGCCTAGTGCCATTGGTAATTTTAATAGGGCGTGATAAAGTTTTATTTATATACAGGGAGGTAGAGGCATTGTTATAAAGCATCTTAATAGTGTTGATAATCAGATCAGGAAAGTTAAAGAATTTCATGGTTAGAAAAGGAAGTTTAGATCAATGTTATCAAAGGCTTTGGTAGCATCTAGGGTGAGTGCATAATGCAGGTGGTTATCACTTTTTAGAAACAACATTAATGTGTTTAAGGTAAGAGTATTGTCACACAGCTGCCTCCGTTTCATAAATTCCAACTGTTCAGAAGAAATGACTGTAGCTATAACTTTCTGAATTCTATTAGCAAAAATGGTAGATAAGATTTTGATGTCAATGTTAAGGGTGATGGGCCTATAGCAGAGAGGGTTGTACTTGTCAGAGTTTGGTTTTGGGATGAATATTGTTTTCGAATTGTTCATATACTTATCAGTAATCCCTTTTGAGATGATATAATTATACATATCAAGGAGAGTTTTAGAAAGGTGACGACTAAAAGTTTTATAAAATTCTCCTGTAAAGCCATCAGGACCTGGCGCCTTATTTCGTTTAAGCTTTTTAATAGCTAGCATTATTTCATTCAGTGTTATGGAGCTGTTTAGAATGGTGTTTTGCGCAAAGGATAATTCTGGAACAGATAGCTCGTTTAGGAATTTTTTTGTGCATTTCATTTGGGGTCTGGTTTTGGGGATTATAGATTTCAGTGAAGATATTTACAAAAGACTTAACAATATCTTCATTACTGTATAAGTTTTTCCCTTTGTATTTTATTTCATTAATATAGTTTGGTCCCTCTTTGATGTTTATGAGTCCAGCTAGTGTTCTGGAGGGGGTTTGGGCCCATTCTGAATATCTGTGAAGGAGTTTGAGTTCTACCAAGGATTGATTTTGTAAGTGAAATGAGTACATTTTTTTTTTTTGTATCACATGTAATTTCTTTTCCAGTTCAGGAGAAAAATCCTTTTGTAGTTGTACATCAGTCATCTTTTGCTCATTGTTGAGGTTATTGATGTACAATTTTTCTCTTTTTTTATAAGAAGATGATTTTTGTATGAGTATTCCTCTGATGACCGCTTTGGCCGTAGCCCATTGGATATCTAAGGGGATGGTGGATAAACAAGATTCTGCATCAAATTGTTTCAGATAATCATTAATTTCCTGCAGAACATCATCTTTTTTAAGAATGTTACTGTTTAGTGATCAAGTGGGACTACTACCACTGCGATTCAGGTGCTGAGTGGGATTAATACAAAGTGAGACATTTGAGTGATCAGATGTACCATCTAGCCTCAAGGGCAAAGTTTGTAATTTTGCTTGAAAAGATATCAGAGACCAACAAATAATCAATTCTAGACCAGACTTTATGCGAAGCCGAATAAAATGCAAACTTATTTAGCTCTCTGTCATGGTCAAATATTAAAAAAGGGTCAACTAAGTTGAAGCTATTTATCAAATCCTGAATAGATGCAGTTACTTGCAAGGGCTGTTTCCTGTTTTTATTTGAACTATCACTCAAGGGGTCCATGAGTGCATTCCAGTCACCACCAATAATGAAAAGATGATTAGGAAATTGAAGTAGTAGATTATGTACTTCATAGAAGAAAATGGTTTGTACAAGGGCTATATAGGTTAAAGAAAAGTAAAGGGGATTTTACCTGAGGGTATGAGCAGGAAAATAAACACCATCTACCATTCGGGTCAAATTTAGTATTTAGCACTTCACCAGGAAAGGATTTTTTAATTAGTATTACAGTGCCTTTTGATGCAAGACTATTCCCTGCTGATATCACAAGTTTAATCCAATTTCTTACTAATTTAGTGTTATTAGACTGGGAAGAAGAGTTCATGATCGGGAGACACTGGAAGGAATATACAGTGTGTTATGTCTGATTTTTGGATGACATGTTTTTGTTGTGGAAGGGAACAGATGATTCCATAGTTCAATTTGTAGATTATTTGAATCACACTAGTCCCTACTTGAAATTTACTCACAATTTTATTAGGAAGGGTATACATTATTTGGATACATACATATTCAGTGACGGGAACAGTTTTCAGTCTAGAATCTACAGGAAAGAAACTTTTTGCAATTCCTATCTTGAGTACTCCAGTAATCATCCCCACAACCATAAAAGAAGTATTCTCAAAGGGCAGTGTATCAGGGCAGCCAAAATGACCACACTTAGGGAAGACATGGTCAAGGAAATCAAATTTATTGGTGAATTGTTTAAGAAGTGGGGATATCCTGACAATTTAATTAACGATATTACAGGATAAGTGACTAGAGAGTGGGAGAAGAAATACATTCCCCTCTTGGGTAACACCAGCAACACTCAGGGCACAAAAGAAAACCAATTGGACAATAGTGGATTACATATGGCATATATATTGGAGTTCAGTCCATTTGTTGGTG
Organism: Protopterus annectens; assembly: GCF_019279795.1. Lineage (NCBI taxonomy): Eukaryota > Metazoa > Chordata > Ceratodontiformes > Protopteridae > Protopterus > Protopterus annectens. The sequence continues at coordinate 553,562,646 of NC_056749.1, read as the reverse complement.
AAATTAAGAATATTATACAACAAAACTGAAATATTCTACCCAGTGATGAAGCAGTGTACAGCAGACTTGGAGACAAACCCACATTTGTGTACAAAGCATGGATGAACACAGGGGTGGCCCATGCTATTGGACTGCCGGACTGCAGCCCCCCAGCTGTAAAAAAGAAAGAAAATAAAAGATAAAGAAAATTAAAAATCACTGACTTTCGTGCATGCGCACTAGCCCGGACTGCTGCTGAGACATTCTGGAGCATGTGCAGTCTGTGTGTGTGTGTAAATGCCCCAGAGCAGAGATCCCAGAAGTCTATGCAGTTGCAACTGCATAGACTGTCGCTGGAAACGGATCTGACTCAGACTGCAATGTCGGCAGGCTAGAGTCTCATCGGGGGAAGAACATCTTGCGTGGTGGATTTGATGCTCCAATGGACATAATGCACAGGCAGGTTTGTAGTGCTCTAACAGCTATGGATTTAGTGGCACAAAGGGATCTACATCACTCCAGGTAAGAGGTCTGTGTGTGTGTGTAAATGCCCCAGTTGCTATATACTGGTGGCTAGAACAAACTCATGCTGTTATGGTAGGGAAAACCTCAGGCTTGAACCCTGTACCTTGTATGCAGGTGTCAAGGACCTGAATTCCCTACCCACCACCATTTGTAAAAAAATTGCAGATTTTTGCCTCATATTTGATCTGATCTGTTCCTCATAATATCTGTGGTTTCTAAATGCTGCAATGCTTGATATTTGATGGTGCAGTGGTAGCATTGTTGCCTCACAGCTGCAGGTTTGATTCTTGGCTGGGGTGCCTTCAGTGTGGGGTCTGCAAGTTGTTCCTGTTTTCTGTGGGTTTGCTTTTGTGTCCTCCCATGTTACAAAGACATGTCTGCATTATTTCTTCCTGGACCTCTGCTGAAAATTTTTTTTTTTTGTTCCAAGTCAGACTGTCCTGATTAACAAATGTTAAATAAAATTGACAGGCATTTGAATTTCAGACTTCAGGTTTCTGAATGTTTAATTCCTTACATATCTGATGGTGCAGTGGTAGCATTGTTGCCACACAGCTATAGGTTTTTCTGATTTGATTCTTGGCTGGGGTGCCTTCTGTGTGGAGTCTGCATCTCATCCCTGTGTTTGTGTGGATTTGCTCTGGTGTCCTGCTATTTTACAAAGAGATGTGTCTGCAGTATTTCTCCCTGGGCCTCTGCTGAAAATTGTTTTTGTTCCGTCAGAAGTAAAATTGACAGGCATTTGAATTTCAGACTTCATATTCTTCAAAATATACATAGTAACACAACCTTTTATTCTAGCAATTTTCAAAGTTTATAGGATGAATATTTGAAATTTGTCCTTATTTTTGGGACTGTATTACCCCCATTACTGGCTTTGTCCAGGTTTTTATGCTAAGGTTGACAGCTATGGCAAGAACTGAATTCACTCAATATGTTTGATGGCTGTATTCCCTCATTACTGGGTTTGTCCAGGTGTTTTGTGCTAAGAGGTTGACAGCTATGGTGAGAGCTGAATTCATTAAATGATAGCCATTTAAGTTTCAGTCTTCCTCTCTTTCACAAAGCAGCTGATTTGGTGTAGTGGTATGTTGCTCTGACTGTTCTGCACAGGGACATTGGTAGTAAAATGTATGGTGGCAATGCAGCATTTTATTCTAGGAACTTTCCAAGATTATACAAGCAATGTTTAATGTGTCCCTGGTTTTTGGGCTTTTGACCCCCCCCCCCCACAATAAATTTAGTTTTTTCCAGATTTCTTGTGCTGCAAGTTGAATATTGAGTAGATTTTACAAGGAGCCGAGAGCTGCACGGGAAGAGAAGTTTAGTGCTGATTATGCTAAGTCAGCTTGCATTGTTAATAGCACAACAGGTTATGTACTTGCTTTTGATGCAGAAGGTTGTTGGTTCTACTCCCACAAGGGGTGAATGCTGTCATACTTATAAAGTTAAGATACTAACTATGAGCCTGTTATCAGTTTGCCATCCATTTCCTATTGCAATATTACTAGCTTATCATTTTTAATTTAATATAGGCAATTTATTCCTTAGGGGCATCAGACACTATTTTTCGATGAAACCATGAAACATAAAGGTGTTTGCTAACAGCAACCTCTTCATTAATTAGTTACAGATTTATTTAATGTGGAATTATTTAGATGACTGTTTACTTCTTCAGAGATTGTGCATATTTACTGATAATGGTGGACTGTAGAATTGTGCATATTTACTGATAATGGTGGTCTGTAGAAATTTGAGTAGACTTTTATGATGGAAATGTTCTGAACTGGGCAGTTTTGTCATTATGGGTGCATGAACTTTGTTTCATTGTTTACTGGAAAGATGTTCTGAATTGGGCAGTTTTGTCACTATTGGTGCATGCGCTTTGGTTCATTGTTTACTGGAAAAATGTTCAAAACAGTAAGAAGGTGTATTAAAGAGCACATGTATGTTTCATATGCAAGGGGCCTATGATTTGAAAACAGCCCAGAATTTATCTGCCACTGGTAAAATATGTATTTTTTTGAATATGGGTTTCAATGCTGTTTCAATGAATGTGAGTTTCAAGGGCAGAGAAGTTTTAATGCTAAGTTTGTTTAGCAGATGTCTTAGTGTTTGTGCTGTAAAATGCAAAATAAAACTTTCAAATGAAGTCCAAATCATCATAGAAGTAAATCAGTATGCACATTAGTGTTTATGGTAAATGGAGTGAAATAGCAAAGTAATGAATCATTGGAATGGCTGCAGGGGGAGGCTCCATTCGACCATGATTGTGTGAGGGGGAAACTTAAAGACAGCCCCAGCTGAACTATACCTACCAAATGTCCAGATTTTCAAAGAATGAATAGATTTTTGCTTCTTATTTTTGGTTTGTTCCTCATAAAATTTGTGGTTTTCTGGCAAATCATTTAGGAATTAGATCACTAAATGACACACTGAGTTTCAGACTTCATAACCTTCAGAAAAATGCATGTTAAAGTAAGACCTGCTGTTCTATCAACTGTCTCAGTTTATACAAGAGCAATTTTTAGTACTGTGTATATGTTCCCCCAATATATTTGGCCTTGTCCAGATTTATTGCATTAACAGGTTGAGAGGTACATGCAAATAAATTGCTTTATAGAATTAGGCATAGCCAAACCTCTCAACTGTCCCTGATTTTGGCTCAAAATGTTACTGTTCCCTCTAATAATCCCTCTGCAAAATAGTAATTTTGTAAGAAAACATGGAGGGTTTACAATTAAGAAATAACTGTAATAATCAGTTATAGATTACTTTTATTTCAGAAATGCATGTAGATTCTTTTATTTTGTCAGCTGCTCAAGTTAGCAGTACTAATATTAAAGTGTCCCTTCTTTGACAGGTTCCCAGCTGTATTGTGTGGCTATTTTATATTTTACATCACATTTTTAGTCCATTTTTCATAAAATTGTGTTTTTTTTTGGCAAATTAGTGACAAATCAGTAAAGACTGAAGTTAGAAAATAATGACAGACATTTGAATTTCAGATTTCATACCATTCAGAAAATTCATACTAATACAAGACCTATTCTATTATCTAAGTTTATAAGAGCAATATTTAAAAATAGTCCTTATTTTTGGGCCTTTGTCCCACTTCTTTGTATGGCTGTGTCCAGATTTCTTGCTCTGAGGTTGAGAGGTATGACAAATGTGTCAGGGCCATCACAGTCAGCCAGAGACATTTCAATCATCACAGTCAGACACATTTCAAATTGTGACATACTTGTTGCACCCCACTCCCCCATGTAGTGACTCTGGATGTGCCGAAGCAAGGCAAGGAGTAGTTATGCAGTGCAAATGTGGAGAGTACCCCCCCCCCCCATCCAAGGTAGACAAGTACTATTTTTCATCTGTCCTTGATTTTTGCAGAATGGTCTGGTTTCCGTCATATTTTTTTGTACTGTTGATTTATGCTTATTACTCAAAGTGCCTGTTGCTCTGTGTTTAAGTAGCAATACTTTAATGACCATCAGGTAAGCTTGGCTGAGATCATAAGATTCAAGTAAGCTTTAATAAGCATACTGTTAAGGAATTGCCAACATTGAAAGCCTTTCTGTTGTTGCCATGTAGAGAATACTTAACTAGATAAGGTATAAGCCTTGGGTATTGAAATGCATATGACAGTATTTGTAATAAAGGGCAGGATTGCATTATTTTAAGAAGCGCATTACACTTGGGAGACTTCCAGTCATCTCTGCAGGCTTTACCCATAAACTAAACAGAATGCCAATTGTGTGGTCCATAACCTGTACAGTAATCCTTTTAAGCAATGTATCTTGAGCTTATTTCTTGTTTGCTTTTCATTTTTTTACTTTGATCATGTATTCCCCATGAAACAAGTAGATAGATGTCAGGCAGCAGGTCTTTTTTTGGATAAGAAACATTTTTACAAGTGGGGGCATCAGGGATTTCTACTTTCAGCATGTTACTTGGTACTTTAATAAAGCTGAATATAAATTATAATTAGAACTGCAGTGCAAGAAGTGGTTTGAGTTGAGTGCTGCTTGTTTTTCTTATACTTGATTTTGACTGGCATTCCATTAATGTATTTAAAAAAGTAATTTATTTTTTCATGCCTCACAACCTTTTTGTTTCCATCTAGATATTAAGTAAGCTGTCATGCAGCCAATGCATTGAAATATTTTTATACTTCTACACTTCATTTTGTCTTGCTTGGACTCTCATAATGATGGTTTGGCACCCAGGGCAGTGTATTTAGTTAGTTTTTGTGGTTTTGAGCATAGCTCCTCCCCTTTCTAGTTGGCTGCATGCCTTCCCATTGGCCCGACCCATTCAGCTGTCTCCTGCAGCCCCCCTTTGATTTGAAGTCACCAGCCACCACTGGATGAACATTAAAAGGATGATAGAATCTAAAACGTCTAATATGAGAGACATCCCAATTGAGAATTTGGAAGGAACTACAAAATGTGGGCATTGTAACCAATGTCACGCCATTATGGAAGACAAACAGATGTGTTTGGAGAATGGAATCAGGAGTACAATTAAATTTAAGAGAGGGAACTGTCAGACCAAACATGTAATATATTTGGGGAAATGTATTTCATGTCCTAGTTATTATATTGGGAAAACAGACAGAAGATTGAAAAAACGGATATATATGACCATCTTTATTGTATCAAAAGGAAGGACAAAAATAATGCCTTATATAGACATTTAGAAGATAGTAATGGATGAGAGTCCTTCAAGTTTGCTATATTGGAAGTTGTTAGGAGTAATCCAAGAGGGGGGGTAATATAAAAGCCATACTAGGGGAGAAGGAAATTAAATGGCAAATAAGGATAAATGCGGCCAGCCTTCCAGGAGTAAATGAATTTATACCCACCAAACCCCTCATTAAGGTATAATTTAAACTTTTCACCAGATTATTTCTGTAGTACCAGCCTTATACATGCATACATTAGTTGGTAGACAAATTCTGTACAATAGATAAAGAAGGTCACTACTTATTATTATCGAACAAACATACAACATTATAAGTATGACTTAGATTCAGCATTTATGTGAAGAAAAAAATACAGGGAGTATATACATTAGTGCTGCTATCAGGACAGACTCAATTAGGAGCGATAGTTCATTTCATTCATTGAATTATTTTATTCATTTTATTTATTATGTTGTACGAGTATTACAGTAATCCTTAGTCTATGACACAGTAGGATAGAATATAGAAAGAATGAATGTATTTCAATTTTAGATGTACTTTAGAACACAAATATGTGTGCACACAGACATTTTTTTTGTGTGTATGTTCTTTCAAAATAGTCATTATTCACAGTAATTATTTAAGGGCAGGAATTTATTAGTATAAAATGGGCTTGACACAGTAGATGAGTGTTCTGATGAAATTGATGGATAGTAGATGAAAGCGCTCAACCTGTAACTTCTGCTTGTTATATTAAAAAAGATTTTAACCAGTTGGAAGGTGACACTCATTTTATCTTGGAATTATTTTCTGTGCTTCGTTATTTGGTACCCCTCTATCAACTAGGAGAAGCACCAATACAACAGATCCAACACTTTCTGGGATTCATCAGTTCCAATGCCCTGGACCAGCTCATTCTGATCCCCACTAGAGGAAGCAACATCCCTGACCTGATTATTGCTAACATGGGTGACCTTTGCTCTACACCAGTAGTCAATCCCTCCCTGGTCAGATCTGACCATAAACCAATCACCATGGAAATCCACATCTCACCCACAGCTCCCACAAAAGTAACCACATTGAAAAACTTCTCCAAAGCTGACTTTGGGCTCCTAAAAACAGAGGTGGCTAAATTCACTGCACCCATGCGAATGGAAAATAGCTGCATGACTGCTGAATCATACACAAATGCATTGTATGAACATGTACATAAAAGCACGGAACTAGCCATACCCAACAGAACCAAGAAGCTCTCATCCAAAAAAAGGAAGCAAATCTGGTGGTGCCCTGTCATTAATAAACTCTACAACAGAAGGAAGAAACTGTTGCAGAAAAAGGTGATGTCCCAAGACTGGAAAAACTCCTTTATTAGCCTCAACAAAAACTTGAGATGCCTCATCAAATCCTTTAAAACCAGCTATGAGGGCAGAATTGCGGCAGACACTAAAAACAATCACAAAGCCTTCTATAGTTATATCAAGAACCTCCACAGCAATATCCGGACTAGCTGTGAGTTACTGCACAATGGTACCTCCTATACTGAGCCAACAGATATTGCCAACATACTAGCTGACAGATTCAGTGTTAACTTTACCCCTCCCCCCCTGCAAAGGACAAATCACAATACCAGAAGAATGCCAGGCACCCAGCTGAACTGCCTACCTTTTTGCCGTAGTTCAAAGCTTGCTGTCTAAACTAGTAGGTGTGGGGCATAAAATGTTGCTGTTAGCGAGCTAGCTACAGTAATTACTATATAACATAATACTTACTTGAAGAAAATTTGGTTTCAATATAAACTTCATGAAGCATAGACCACATCTGTATCAGTTTATTATCTACACTTCATGACAAACTATCATGTCACTCAAAAAATATTTGCTATTAAAACTGAAGAACATTCTGCAGTTAAGGCAATCATCTCCTGGCAGAGTCAACCCATAGTCTATGGTGTACCTAGCAGGAGAGTCTACATTTTGCTACAGTTCAAAGCTTGCTGGATATTCAAATGTTTTGGTCTACAGCTGCTAAAAGCTTGCAAAATATTGCACTTTGTCCACTATCTAAATTTAAATTCCACTCAAAATATCTGCAGCAGTGAAAAATAATTTGCTGTCAACGTTTAGTTTGTAACTTAAGTATAATTCTAAGCGAAATGTGGGTTTATGCGAGATATTGCGGGACTATTGCTTCAAGAAGGAAACCTGGCTGAAAAAAGTTTTGGATGTTGGAATTTGATTTATTCCTCAGTGCAAGTAGATTAGCTAAAGAAAATCTTAATGCTTTTAGTGCTCTGTATTTCTGTGCGTTACTGAGGAAGAACCTATATTAATATTTTACTCTGTTCAATTGGAAGAACAAGGAAAACACCATTACCCTGAGAATAATTTTGTAATTACTGACAACTCAGAAAAAAAATGTGTTATTTCTAGGAACACAAATTCATAAAGAACTGAAGATTCATTGCTTATACCACAAATTGTTTATGGTATTATATTATGATTCAGCTCTCCAAACTGAGTCTTAAGCTTTGCATAGGTCAGTAAAATAATGACATAGATTAGGTGTTTAAAATAAACATGCCTGGGTTTATTGAGTACAGAGCAAGTAAAATTATTAATGGACATGTAACGATTAATTGGTGGAAAGGACATGCCTGAAACAGAATGCAAGGTAAATAAGGCAAAATTTAAAAACAGAGGAAACAAGCTATAAAAGCAATGGATATACAATAAAAACTCAAGAAGTGATGGACTATAAGAAAACGGATCCAAAATGCTGGCCAAAGAAAACAAATTTGTGATTGAAACTTGATTTATAGCAGGTGCTGTTGAATTAAAGATACCTTGTCCATCATTTAATCAATTAACTTTTCAACATGTTTTCTAGAAACTGACCTTTTACAAAAATGTAAAAACAGCAAAAACAAGTGTTGTCCAGGTTTTCAAAAGAATTTGTATGCTGTTCAAGAGAAATAAGTAGAGTGAATATTTATTAGTACGTTATAAGTAAAATACTTAACACAATGAAATCCAATATGCACCTGAAGAAGAGAAACAGCAGGGCAGTACAGATGTTGAAAAGAAATGCTTACAAATGGTAGACAAAATTTGGAATTTTAATTTGATAATGGGTCAGAGTGCTTTTTGTTGTCAGAAAATGCTTCTAAGTATGGGGTCTGCTTGGTACTCTGGAAAAAAACTGTCTACACAGTAATGTATTTTGGTCAGTGGGTGGCACCATTGTATCAGACACCAATAATGTATCAGCATAAGACAGTTTTTTTCCAAACAGTTATATTTATAAGGGATTTTTTTTTCAAATATTTTGGGTATGTGGCATGCGAGAAGTTAAAAATGTAAATAGAATTTCCACTACCGAAGCAAACACTACATGTGTTCAAACTCAGCTTCACACAGAATGTGTAGAAAATATTTACAATGCAAAAGAAATCCTCATGTTACCTACAAATCCTTAACTGCAAATCCAATAAAGCACTTGGATAGCCATTTCCACTGCAAACAGTTTATTGAAGATAGACCACAGGACCAGCAATAAACCACAAGACATTAACGCTGATGTGCACCAGTACGTTTTCATCAAAGAAACTTCCGATGACATGTATAAAGCCATTGCATAATACATTCGCTTACCAATCAACTACTGAAGTTAGTTAACCAATAAAATGCAATGAATTAAATCTAGCTTAAGAAATCAAGTGCAGGAATCAATCAATTAAGGAATGCTGGGTGCTGTATAAACATTTTCTGGATGATATTTGCCTATTTTGGATGAAAAGTGAATAAAGATTCTTAGAATTATGTTTGGTTGCATATTCCACAATCGTTTTAAATTTACTTACAAATTGGATATCAAAGTATGTTACCTTGATGTTACTATTTTGAAAAATAATGGTTTATTTGCATCTAGGGTACATAGGAAAGACACTTCTGCATTTTTCCAGTGCATACACTTCTCCCAAAAGAAGAGTTTTGTTAATGGCCACTTTGTCCGGAGGAGCAGGATGACCTCTGATGACGAGGATTTTTTAAATGAGAGTGATCTGCTAAAATCTGTTTCTAGAAAGGGGGTACCCTGAAACATGTACATGATGAGGTTCTTAAAAATAGAAAGGATGGATTTGCACCCATTTTGGGTATTAGTGACTCCCATTTGGTAGTTGAGGATGTTACCAGCATTGCAAAAGGGGAATATGAAAATGCCTTTAATAATATGTGTCACCATTATAATGCATTATAGAGATATTGTCACACAGGAATGGGATAGATTTGCAAAGTGTTAAGATCTGAATCTTAAATTTGATAAGCCTTTAAAGTACATTTTTAGAAAGGGTAGTAGCATTAAGGATCTTTTAGAAAATAAGTCAGGTAATGTTAAAAAAAAGAAGGTAGGTACTTTTAAATGTGGGCATCGTCAACAATGCCCTTTCATTGCCAAGACCATGGAGATATAGGTTAGTAGTAGAGATAGGTACATAGTAGCAGAATCCTATTATAACTGTGATACTAAAGGGATAGTGTAACATATCATTGTGTAAAAAAAATGTGAGGCTTTTTATGTAGGCAAAACTGAATGAGAGGCTTTTTATGTAGGCAAAACTGAAAAATTTTAGAAAAAGGATATATGAACAGGTCTACGACATTAAAAAATGCAATCAGAGAAATGCACTTTTTAACCACACACTGGTATGTGAATATGCCTCATTTATGCTTTTTATATTGGATAATGTTCTGATTGACATTAGAGGTGGTCCATGGGAGACCAAGTTGGAATACAGAGAAGTATATTGGCAGTTGGTCCTGAAAGCAAATAGATGGCCTGACCTGAATGACATGGTCTCCCTGGCTACAGTGTTAAAGCTGAGATGAGCCAAATTATAGTTTGATGTTATTGTTTTTATGGGCATTGTAGATTGTATTTCATTTTAATACCTTTGATGCTGCTTTATATGTTAGTACTGTATGCAAGTATTTGTTGTTCTTCTGTTTTTTCCCCCAGTTAGGGGTCGCCACAGCGGATCACTTGTCCACTCATGATTGGCAGTGGAGTTTTTACGATGTCGAGTTTCTAGCCTGGTGCCCAACCTTCCACAGAAGGCACACACACACACACACACACACACACACACACACGCACCTAGGGCCAATTTAGAGTGTCCAATCCACCTACAGCATGTCTTTGGGATGTGGGAGGAAACCGGAGCACCCGGAGGAAACCCACGCGACCACAGGAAGGACATGCAGAGTCCGCACAAAAGGCACCCCCAGCCAAGGATCGAATTGGAGAACCTCTTGCTGTGAGGTGACAACGCTAACCGCTGCACCACCGTTGCCACCCTTGTATGCAAGTATTTAAGTCATTTATTCACCACTTTGCTGTTATTTTGCCTTTTGACACTAGATGAAGCTATTTTAGCTTTAGAATTCACGCTTTTTATGTTTTTTGTTTTTAATTCAATATTTTATGCAATACAATTATTAAAACATTTTTATTAGAATTGATATTTATTTTAGGGTTTGAAAGCATTTTAAACATTACAAAAATATTTTAGAATGTATTTTAATTATTTTAAAGTGGATTGTTTTTGTGTAACTGCACTTGATTTATTAAGCTAGATTTAATTCATTGCATTTTATTTGCTAATTAACTTCTTAAGTAGTTGATTGGTAAGGGTATATATTATGCAATGGCTTTGTACATGTCATCTGATGAAGTTTCTTTGATAAAAACGTACTGGTATATGTCAGCGTTAATGTCTTGTGGTTTATTGCTGGTCCTGTGGTCTACGTTTCAATAAATGTTTGTTTGCAGTAAAATGGCTATCCGGTTGCTTTACTGGATTTACAGTTTTGGTTACTGGCACTTTCAACCTAGAGATCCTTACCAATGAAGAGTAACCATAGACAATGTAAGGTCTAGGAGACATTAACTGTCACAGCTAAGAAAATGGGGGGATATAGCATGGGTACTGTTAAGAAAGATAAGATTCCCTTATATTGCTCTACAAAAGAGCTGAATAAAGCAATTAAGAGATGAAAGTAATCTTAGCATGCAGCTGAAGCATTTTTTGAATATTGGTTAAAGCTTGTTTTGATCACCACCCCTCAAGTGCTAAACATACTTTTGATTTTGTGGACAAAATGGGCAAGATTATGGTCTCGTTTTTCTCATATCAGGTGCTGGTTCCAGTAATTATATTAATTCCTAAGGAGAAAGTAATTGACATGTTAAGGTAGATTTTTTTAAGTCATGTTGACATAAATTTGAATTTCAGTGCCATTTGTTCCCTATTAGAGATTATTACTAGTAATTATTTTATTTTTGATTTTTAATGCTGTTTTTGTGGATGTTTTGCTGTGGAAATCTACTAATGATCACATCATTGAAGGAAGAAAATTCAAGAAACAAAGTCACAAATGGTAGAACAAAAAAAAAGAGGGAATGACAGACCACAAAATGGCTCCTAAAAGAGTCATGAAACATTGAAAATATCTGTCCCACTAAAAAGCCATAATTCAGTTAACACCAGCTACAAAATTTTAATGAAATGCTGAGTTGGTTGTAATACTGTTAGAGAAAGGGTTTTAGTAGTGTAATGTGTATGGTTAAGGGCACAGATAGGTTTAGAGTTCTGTTTAGAGTTAGCACGTGAGTAAGCTGTGAGGGGTTGTGATTAGCATCGTAGAAGAGATGCTGATCAGTCCTGCAAGTGCTATCAGCAATCATTTAAGTAGGCTTGATTGCAGTCCAGTGGTTATGTTAGCAACTATAGAACGGAGTTAGTACAGCTCTATGTTACAGCTTAGCCAAGGTACTAGACACAATTTAGCAAACAGCTATTATGCAGAAAATAGCAGCTCTTTCATTAAGATAAAGAGCTTGTTTTATGCAAGGATAAATGCTCATCGGTGAACTGCAACAAGAACTATTATAACTCTTTACTTTATCAAACAAATTTGTTAAAATGTAGCAAACTATTATGCATTTACAAAAAAGCAATTTGCTACACCTGTAGAATTTTTTTCTTTGGACCACAACTCTTGGCAGGACATCCCCTTTCTGCAGCAGTGTCCTCACTTTATAGGGGGAAAAGTAGCTATGTTTATCTATTCTGGTAAACAGTTTTTATTGCCTACACCTGCAAACACACACAAACATGAGTACATGTCGATTATCAAAATGTATAATCATCAAACGACAAAAGATAATTGTAGGCTTTTTTTAAAATTTAACACAGAACTGAAGAAATAGAAAAAAATAAAAGATAAAGGTACATGGTTTACTTCTGAGATCCAAATATCAAATTTCCACCACACAATCAGTTTGACTAGTGGTAGTGTTACTGAAAGGGTTTTTTTCTAAGGTAAGGTACAGGATTAATTTAAGAGTTAATGTACATTATTAAAGTGAGGGGAGGGGTTGTTAAACGTATGCTAACCATAACCCTGCACCCTACTGTACAACATTTTTTTTAAACTCTGCCTTTATGTAAGGCACCTGGATATTCATGCCCTCCTAAATCTATTACCCTACTTGTCTTTTATTCGAACTCCCACCCAAAGGCCAAAACCTTTACTGCATGTGAAAGTTTCTGCATTATTATCCCAAACACTTATCTTGCACTAAATGCATTTGAGCTTCATTCTTTTGATATAATCAACATCTAAATCAACAGAAAATCTTGCTGCATTTTAGAGTCATTCACTATCAAAGTGAATGGCCGTGTGATAAATTATTAAAAGTGCTTTGGCAAACTTTGTGATGCAGTCATTTTTAGTCAAAAGGGCAGTTTGTTGATAGTGGGAAATGTCAATTGTTGGAATGCCGGCATGTAATAAGTAATGTGATGTTTGTTTGCAGACAGGCAAGTGTGGGGTTTTGTTTCTAATACCAAAACTTTCAGATGTAAAGAAAGCTTTGGCAGGTGTATGCAAATGTACTCAGGTTGGGTAAAGACTAGTTTAGTAAAGCAGCCCTTAAATATTATAACACAAAAATGCAGCAAGCTGCACATCATGCTGAACTGCAAATCTATTATTTTGATGCAGATCCCCAAAATGATAGCAGTTAATATCAACACGAGATGTTAGCTTAATGCTGCATTTGACCTAGTGTTAGGCAAAACTCATTCAAAAATGTTCATGCTGTGTTGTAATTGAATTTTGGTCAATGCTTTTTTTGTTGTTAAAATTACAAAATAGGCAGTATCAGCTTAAAAGAAACCACATGCAAGAAATGTGCTGCATCTGGCAATGGTTTGAATTTACAGATATGGATTTTAAGCGCGAGTAGTGAAAACCTATTTTTATGTTGTTACTGGAACTCTTTCAGTAGTTGCCTGTAAGCAGCTCCATGTTTTCAGCAGTATTTGTAGTATACAGTCCCATGATGCTACAACAAATACCTCTCAACTATGCAGAATTTTGCAAAATGTCTAATTTTTGTTTCATATTTTTGGTCTGTCCCTCATACAATGCGTAGTTTTCTGCCAAATCCTTTTGGCTTAATGTCAAAAAATAACAGCCATTTGAGTTTCAGACTGCATATACTTACGAAAATGCAAGCAAATGCAGAACTTTTTATTCTTGCAATTTAAGTTTAGAAGAGCAACTTATTACCCTCATATTAAAATCCTCAGCTGGTTGAACAAAATTTTGCAGATAGCATGTGTGTAACTTGAGTAGTTGCTGAGATATTGCAAGTTATTTACAAAATATCACAAACTAAAATACGTTACCTTATTTACAGCGACTTGTAAAACTCAGAGTAAGACCTAGAACTTAAAGCATGCTACCACTATAAAAATAGACCATGATAAAGAGTTTGCCATTTAGACTTCTTTAGTAACCCTTATGGTTCCAGAGATATGTACATTTGTTGGAAATGCGAGGACAATTTATTTCTATCAAAAAGCTTAAGTACTATGAATTGGAAGCTCAAGTGCAATCTTCGCAGATCTCTAATGGAGGGATTGAGTTCAAATCTATTCCTAATTCTGGAACTGTGTACCACCATTGTTTTGGATTGGTCCACAAGTCTTGTACTACAACTTTGAGAGGTATCGTTACACATGACCAGCAAGGACTCAACTGTCTTACTGCCTAAATGTTGCAACCAAACCTAACAGATGCATCCCAATAATCAATACAATGTATTAGCTGTTATGGCTTAGCATAACTAAAGTAGCCATCTTTGGCAAAGATCACTTAAGTGCAATAGGTGCACAATTGCATGTATGCAAGCCAAAAAAGTAGAACCATAACTGAAGGAAAAGTGGATCAGTAAGAAATAAGCATATATTCTGAAGACTTGTCCAAGAGATAGATTTAGATAGAATGTCATGATGATATTTGTTTCCTCGTCTGTTTGGGAAGAAAATAGACTTTTTTTGCAGGCTATATTTTCTAAATAGAAGATAAATTTACTCTTTTTTAAATACTAGCTAGCACCACTGCAATGCATGGAACAGCAGCTAGCAAAGTTAAAGTAGTGTTTCAGTACTTCAGAAGATATTGTTGTCACCAAGAGAAGGCACTTGAAGTAGTGCGGTGAGCTTCCATGATTATATAAAGGAAGTGCTCAAGTGACCAGAAAGTAATGCTTCTAGAAGGTATTCAGCATCTACAAGTTAGACAGTCATTTAAAGGATGTCAGACATGGGGAGAAGAGAAACTGATCTGTATGGCAATAGTTAATCTTTTTTAAAACTCAGTATGGTAATAGAAATTGCAGGTCACACAAGATGATGTCTCAGTCTGCTGCTGAATGTTTATGCTGTTTATAGAAATATAGCTTAAAAAGCATGATATTCATCTGCCATGGTTTTTAAGTAGTGGATTCTGCCAGAGTATGGATTTCCAATGCACTATGGAAGTTGAGCAATATGCTACATTTACATATACTATTATATTCTTTATTCATTTTTATATTTGTGGACAACCCACAGCACCAGGCAAATGTTCTTAGGTTAGCAGTTAAAGCAGATTAACAGATAAATAAAAACTACAATCTTACTTTTTCTTTCTCACTTGTACCAAAGGCTACCTAAAGTGGAATAATTATTCCATGTTTAAATAAAGGACTAAACTTAAAAGAAAACAGGTATATTCTATCAAATGGACAAAACAGCTTAAGACTTAAATAATGTTGTTAAATAACTTTATGATAGCATGCTTGCAAACTATAAGAGCAACCACCTACTACTAGCTTGCATCCACTTACAACCAGGGCTGCCCTGCAGATTTCCTTGCTGACTTGTAGTAGTGTAGATCAACAGAAAAACTTTACAGGCTTATTCCCAGGATTCAATAAACTTTGTGTAGGCTTTGCGCAGAGCCTACATGGAGTATTCATGTTAGAGTGACTGTGTGTGGTAACGCACAAAGCGAATTAATGAGGTGTGATGTGCCTAAATCTAGGTTTCATGGCTGGCAACAGTGTTACTGGCCTGGAAACCATGTAACTGAATGCAGATATCAATTCTGTGAAAAACAGAGCACCTACAGTCCACGGATTTGCATGGAATGCCACAATGACCACCTGGGTTTCACAGATAGCTGTGAATCTGTTAGTCCAACATATCTCCACAGAGGCCACCATAATGCAGGGTCATTTAACCAGTAATAGGGACATATTTGCCAAAGATGTCACAGACATGTGGCAGAATGAAACTCAAAAATACCTGTCATCCTCTAAGCAAGATATGGGGACAAAGGCATACATAACGGGGGGGGGGGGTAGAGGCCCAAAGATAGGGACAGACGTAATATTACACTTCCAAACATTTATTAGGTTGATAGAATAAATAGGTGGTACATTAGCATGAACATTCTGAAGAGCATAAAGTTTGAAACTCAATTGTCAGTCATCAGTTTCTGGCTTCACCCTGCAATGACACACCAGTGATTTGTCAGAAAACAAACATGTTATGAGGAAAGGATCACAAATAGGAGACCAAAACTTGACATTCTGCACAAGTCCGGACCATTGAGAGGTATGCACTCAAATGTATGCAACACCGAGTCACATCAGTCCAGAGATCATCCCA
The DNA here is from genome assembly GCF_019279795.1 of Protopterus annectens. NCBI lineage: Eukaryota > Metazoa > Chordata > Ceratodontiformes > Protopteridae > Protopterus > Protopterus annectens. The sequence goes on along the minus strand of NC_056749.1, from coordinate 553,546,393 downwards.
GTGATATAGCAGAAAGCCACATATTGGCTAAGGAAAACATCTGGACATACTGGGAATATCCAACAGTTGAGAGGTATGAATGTGAAGTATATTTTCCAAACACAGTACAGGACAGTGTACCTACAGTGCAGAGTATATATCCCATTCCTGGCATTCTGTATTGAAGCTGGGTTAATGATCTGTAACAGGACATGGGCTGCCATGTAAAATGATCACTCAGGGGAAAAAACATGTACCCATGAATTACCACATAGGTGGCAGTACACTAAACACTGAAAGTGTGATGAGAGACTTAGGGACACAGGTGGACAGTGGTCTCACCATCGATAACCACATCTCCACAACAGGAAATCCTTCTATGTGGCACACCTCATCACCAAGGGCTTTTCATCCAGAGAAAAGGAGGTCATTGTCCCACTGTACTCATCCCTCATTAGACCCATTATGGAGTATAACACCCCGTTTGGTATGTACCTCACAAGACATCTGCAACAGCTGGAAAGGCCACAGAAATACCTCACTAAAAGTATCACAGGCCTAAAGCAGATGCCAATTGCTGACCATCTAAAAAAACTCCAGCTATACCCTGTTTCATATTATCTACTCAGAGGCGATCTCTGCTTAACATACAAGGCCATGTCAAACCCTAAGCTGTTGGACATGCTCCACCTAAAGAAATCCTAATCCCTCAGAGCCACATGCTCCAGGGATCTAAACCTTGTCATCACAATGAACAAAACATGCTGGAGGGATAAGTTCCTGACCCAGAGACTCCCCAGACACTGGAATAGACTGTCCATACATGTCAAGCAGAATGCCTCCTTGGCCCTCTTCAAAAGGAACCTTGACTGGATGGGAGATAGGAAATTAACCCTGGGGGATCATGTCAGTCACCCTGCAAGACAGGGGGTCCAGGGAAGTAAATATTGTGGGAAGAAATATCAAGGGAATTGTTATGGCTAGGCTTGTATAGGCCCTAGGGCTGATAGCCTAGTACCAACCTATGAATAAGGACACACAGGTGAACTGCAGGAATGAACACAGGGAAGGAGGACAGGTGAAACTCACTCATACAGCAGACGAGGGCATGTCAATGGAAGGTGGTTGTAGCAGCAACATCAAGCATATATATACATGATACAGTATGGACTGTATAGTGAAACTGGGCTGCCTGCGACTGTCACACAAAGTGACATAATGGGGAGGATATCTGTGAGGTAAGCACCCTTACATGAATAAGGAGAGGACATCCATCAGGGATCTGACGGTGCATATTGTGAAACTGTGCAAACTGATATGCCTGAAGGTGAGTGTACTCTCAGCAGAGCTCTTGGGAAAGCTGGCCACAAGTAAAGGATCATGGAAAACATTACAAGAACCAACCACAATCATGAACAATAGCAGAATAATACCACCAGTAATCCCATGCTTCTGGGATAACATATGTGATGTGGAGGGTTAAGAGATAAACCTGTACACACACACACACACACACACACACGGACAACTATTATGATACATCCACACAATATAATGGTGATCATGCATACTGTCTTGGCACTGTAATATCTGCAGGAGGTGTTAGGAGAGACACTGTTACACCTGTATGTGACGGTATGGGAAAAACAGCCTAGCTGCCTTGTGTGCATGGCATATATTATGCAGTTAATGTTTTAAGCATAACAGGTGGCACACATGTATCTGGTTTAAAAAGTTGATTGGTGCTCTACACCATCAGACAGCCATGTATATTCCACAGAATGAATACATAGGTATGGCCAAATAAGCTGTGTGACAGTGCACTGTGACAAAGGTTGTACACTTCAGTTATGCATCACTGGAAAATGTATAGGGAGGTACATGAAGAAGGGTGCATTGTACACAGTTATTAGTGTCATGAAGGCTGGGAATTGTGAAAAGTATTATGACCTCTGATTCACATACCCAATACTTATGTTACATTCAAGGGAGTAGTCAGCACTGTGACCACATGCTGGTGAATGTACCACTTACTATCTACCCCAGGACACAGTTCACATACCTATTGGTCTGATTATAGAGTGTGATGCCCACATTATACCTGGGTGCTGAATTTGTTTCCTGATTCAACAAATCCCTCCATGTTTTTTGTCAATGCAGGTGTTGTCTTGTCTGTGGCAGTGGATTTTGGTGTCTATTGATACTGTCGGTGTTATATTAATTTCACAGTTGGAGTCACTGATTGCCCACAGTCTAGTCTTCAGGCAGCTTTTAGGACACAGCATGTGTATGTCATCTGTGATATCCATCATTTAACTAATGGGCAGGAAAGGGCCCAGCAGACACCCCTGATGTACTGACCTGACATACAAGTTACATTGCACATTTCAACATAGCTAGATGCCAAATGTCATACACTGGTCTACCCATTTATTGATATAGCTGTTTATGGCCACATATGACAGTGTTGATTAATTAACTCATTGTGAATTTGTGCCAAATGCCTTCACTGTTCCACAAGATACTGTTGTTATCATGCATGCCCTCTATAATGTCTTTGAGAACATCTATCTGATGCAACTGGTATGATGTAGCATTACCAACTCATACAGGTCTATTACACACTTGGAATATTATAAGTGTACATGTAGAAGAGGTCCATGATGACATGTTTATCTAGATCATAGCTGGTATGAGTCAGGATGCCTGTATACATGCATAAATCAGAGGTTATCCCCCAACTCAGGTTGATGCATGTTGACGTACACCCTTGTATGAGAACATAGGGTGTGTTGAACTGTGTATTCAATGGTATCAGGAAGGTGCATGTGCTGGGTCATGCCATAGGTGATCTGTGATGTTGGCACAGCACATCGATTCCATTTGCACAACCTGGATGAAGGTGAGACAATGCATACTGCCTATCGTGATCTGGGCTAGGGTTTTGACACAATCCCTCATGCAGATTTCATTGAGAAAACCTCCAAGCTGGGAATTAACCCTTACATCAGTTGATGGATAACCAACTGGCTCACTGACCGAACAATCATGTGAAAGTTGGTGAATCAGTCTGTACTAGTAGAGCTGTCAGCACTGGCAAACCCTCTATTTCTCAACAGTTCAGGCTAAAGTATATGGCCTTTGACTTACCAAATTTGCTGATTTCTTGCATTCTGTGTTCAATCATCGAGTCCACTAATGGTGATAACATAGTACAGGAGGAGCTAACGCACACAACTGAATGGTGACAAGGGCACACAATCTACAAATAAATGCAGAAATCGGTTTGTAATGTTTTTCATATGAAAAGTAGAATTCCATGTTAATCACAGGAAACAGTCCTGCTATGCAAAAACCCAGTGATGCCAGCACTGGGAACACGTGTAGATAGCACTCTGAACTTTGACCACCAAGTGTCCACACTGGTATTAAAAGCCTATGTTGTGTACATCATAAGTCACGCCGTCATATTGAGATCTTTGTATTGTATGATAGCACTGTAGCCAAACCCCATCACAACAATAATAGAGTATACTGCCCTCTTTTTAGTGTACCTCACCAGACATATGGAGCAACTGGAGAGACCACAGGCCTTTCTTGGCAAGATAACACAGGGCCAACAAACCATGCCATGATGTATGTGGCTAGATTAAAAGCCATGTCACTGTAGTCTATTGTATTGGATGATGTAACTTCTGCCTGAACTCCAGGCCAGTCTGTCACCCTGCCCTGGTGGGACTACTGCACATCTAAAAATCAGATATAGCTGATGACATCAACAGTGTCTGCTGAGGAGAATATAACAGTCTCTCTCATGCTGGTGTAAAATGCTCTCTGTAATGTCAAGCAACAGCGTGCGTGCACACACACACACACACGACTCTAGTGAGAACCCCTTCCTAAACACAAACTACAGAACAAAGTACATTACACAAGCATCATGGTACAAGTCTAAGTTTTACAAGACAGCAGGTGAACCTGTATTACATGACATCAGCAGGCCATGTGGGAGATAAAATATTATGAGACCTGCAAAGGCTTATATTTTCATATGTACGTAGGAGGCTACTAGCCTAATGGCCCTATGGTGTTTAGAAGCCTAGCTGTGTAAAAACACAAGTACCCTTATTGAGCATAGCTGGATGGTCATTGTTAGCAGAGTGATCTTGTGAGCATCACAAACTGGCCCTATCTGTGAGGGACACAGGTGCCACCCCAGAGGTAACTTTACAATCACCCAACCAGTATTCAAGGTTGTGCTTGAACAAGGTCATAGAGGAGCACTACTTCACAAGCAGTGGGACCTTATTATAGAGAAGTGTGAGTTGTTGTGGGATGTATTTATTTATTTAACATTTGTCTACTGGGAAAGTCAGACTTGGAACAAGCCAGTTTTCAGTGGAAGCCTGGGGAGAAATGCTCCAGATGCATGTCTTTATAATGTGGGAGGAAAATGAAGCACCTGGAGGAAATGCACACAAACACAAGGAGGACATGCAGACTCCAGACAGAAGGCACCCTAGCCAAGAATCAAAACAGAAAAACTCTGAGGTGACCACGCAAACCGTTGCACTGTCCTAGATATAGCTGTCTCCCCAGCATGTTCTGTTTGTGTCACAGGCTTTAGAACTCTGGGCCAAGTTATTCTTGTCCGGTTTGATTTGCAAATCTAAGCTTAATATTAGTGATTGTGGCTTTGTTGTTAAGTTTAACAAGTTAAACAAAGTATCAAGATATATTGCACCATAAGAGATAGATTAACTTAGAAAAATCAAATTATACTCATATTCAATAAATACTAAATGATTGCAGAAAATAGCAATTACACTGAAATATATGAGAGAAAAATCAAAGACAAAGGTTAAAAAAACTAAGCCAATAGATCTAACCAGTATATTAAACTGCTTCAGAAAGTACTATGAAGACATAATAATTAAAATTCTAGTATATATAATACTAATACAATTGATAGCTTTTTAAAAGAAAACATTCACAAGAGATTTTCCAAGCAGCAAGTTGCTAAAATAGACACACCTTTTACTTTTAAGGAACTAAAAGACCAGATTAAAAATCTAAAGATGAATAAAGCTCCAGGTTTAGATGAGTTAATACCAGAATTCTATAAACTATTACCGGATTATATTTTAAAATTCTTTTAAACACTTTTCAGGAAGTTAAAGCATCACCGTAAAATATAGCCTTCATGGAAGAATGGTCTTGCACCTCCTATATTAAAATTAGAAAAGGAACCCTCTTCATTTTCATCCTGTAGAACAGTTTCCCTTCTTAATATAGATTATAAGTTATTCATGTCTATTTTGGCAAAAAAGACTAAACACTATAATCCCTGAACTAATAAAAGTTGACCAAACTAGATTTATAATTAATAGAATGGTACAAGACAACATTAGTAGACTATTTTCCTTAATAGATGCTAACAAAATGAAAGATGAACTTTCTATGATAACTTTAGATATTGATAAAGCACTTGACTCACTGAAATGGTCTTACCTTGCAGGACTACAACTTTTCCTCAGATTTTGTGAGCCTTGTCAAAAAATGATACGAAAATTCCATTGCATATGTATATCTGTGTATTGCTTTTGTCAAGACAAGTTAATTATTTTATTGCTAATTCTTTAAAGGTAACGCAAGGTACAAAACAAGGATGTCCCCTACCACCTCTTCTATTTGGCTTGCTAAAGAACCTTTAGCTAACAATCTAAGAAACAAAAGAAGTGTAGTAGGCTATAAACTAAATAAAATATCTCCCAAAATTCAACTCTTTGCAGATGATTTATTAATAACGTGGTGATATTGATGCTTCATGGGAAATTTTAGTTAAAGCTTTAGATACTTTTGAGAAAGTGTCAATATTAAAATTCAATTATAATAAAACAAATACTTTTGATTAATAAAAAGTTATCTAAGCTAATTCTTGCAACACGTTTAAATGGAATAGCACTCATTAAATATCAAAGAATCTGAAGCCACAAAAGACTATTAATTAATTATCAACATCTCAAACACAATATCAGATTTAATCAAAAGTTGGAATAAACTATATTTTACCTTTGAAGACAGTTGAATTAAATGATATTACCTAAAATCTTACTTATTAGTCAATCTTTATGATTTTTTAGTTGATGGAAGAATTAAAGAAAATAATTGATAGTTAACTCAAATTTTTAGGATACCCAAAGAAACAAAGAATATCTTTGTACTGGCATTCAACAAGTTGGGAAGGAGGAATACAGTTTCTTAATATTGATTATATAAATTCAATCATAATTAACACAATGTTGTTATGGATTAACCCATCATACCTTTACTGAAAAATAACCAAGATTCATATATTGGATTCTAATAAAACATTTGATCCTCTCATTAAAAATAGAGAGTATTGTTTTTATGTGGACTTTAAAAACATATACACTTAATGATAAACAATCTCACATTATTTACTTTCTTAAATCTATTATTGTTAAAGTATGAACATTTTATATTCTTGAGTCACAGAAGAAATCTATTAATAACAATATTCCAAACAGCCTTTACTAGTGGATGTTTGATCTCCCTTGATGATAAAAAAATGGAGTTTAAGAAAAGTAACTTGTACTGGAACCAGTTTATGTTTCGTAAAAAATTCTATTTAGTGGATTTCTTATTAGCCAAACTTAAGTTTACAGAACTGCAATTGGTTAGATATTCAGACATGTAAGGAATATATCAATAACAAAACTATATTAACTTTAGATCCATCTAACAATGCTATACCTAAATTTTTTTAGAGTTCACATCCATCATTAATGGTTCCGTAGTAATCACCTAATTTATCTCAAAAATATATAAAATTGTTTGAAGTGATTTTAAACCTATAGATACTTCCTTATGGAATTATTCAAACAGAATTAATAAAGAAAAAATTACTTCTAATAATAAAAATCTTTGTTTAAAATCACCAGGAGAAACATTTTCTCCTTACGGGAAAATTTGCACTTAAACATTTTTACATAGATTTTTTTTTTGATCGCCACATAAAGTTGTTTTCAATTATAAAGAGGATGATATTAAGTGTTGGAGATGTGATTCAACACGTGAAGCTGATTGGTTTCACACGATCATTAATTGCAAGATGGTCAAATCTTTTTGGGTTGATTTTAGGTATTTTCGTAAAGTGTTGTGGAATGATAACTGTATTATAACCAATTTTCTCATATTGTTCAATGTACCAAATTCCCCAAGTTCTTGGTCATCAAATACCTCTTTTCTGGGCAATCTTAGCTATCGCAAGGATGGTTAAAACAATACACTGGAAATCTAAGGTGCTATTTCTTTTTATATTGATTTCATTTGGTTAGCTAAATCTGTTTGTAACAAAGAAATATGCACAATAAAAATGAGAACAAAAAACACAACCCATCAGTTAATTGCATGACAAAAATTATATAATTTAATGGAAAGTATTGAAATATTGATTACCATTGTATATTATTCTTATGCACATTGTGCATAGTTTGTGTGTTGCTTTTGTAAAACAAAAGTTTGGTTTCATTCATGCAAAACCATTTTTTTCCTGGGGAAAAAAATAAGTCACACATCCTTATATTTCTCTCCAAGGCATCTCTATCACAGTTTTTTTTAAACTCTCTCTGCATTTCTTTCAATGTAAAAACATAAGAAATTTTGCTTGATTTCAAACAAAAAGAGTTAAATAATGCTAGCAAATAACACTGACAGCATTTTGCTATTTCAAATAATCATAAAACAATAGCCTAGCTGAATCAAAGAATGCACCACATGAGAGCTTGGGTTAACCATCTCAAAAGGGGCTTATTTTTAACTAAAATATAACTCCACTTAATTCAATGATACTACTATACAACACACAGACCCATAAGTTACACGGGGTAGAAGTTAAGTTCAAGAAGAAAGACAACAATGCCAAGTGAAACTGAAAGAAAGACCACACTCCAGTTTTGCACGTTTTGGTGTGTGCCATGGTTCAAAAAAATAAAAATTTATACCAAAGGCATACATTTTTTTCCCCTGATTTTAGGATGTTCTTTGATGAATACTTAATATGATAGGTGTAGGGATAGGACATATCACCATATTGGATTCATGTATTTATAGATATATATATATATATATATATATATATATATATATATATATATATATATATATATATATATATATACATATATATATATATATATATATATATATACATACACACACACACACACGCGCACACACACACACAGATATACATACACACACATGCATATATATACACATATAGCTATATGTATATCTGTGTATGTATATGTATGTATATATATATATATATATATATATATATATATATATATATATATATACATACACACACACACACATATATATATATATATATATATATATATATATATATATATACACACACACACATATATATATATATATACACACACACACACACACACACACACACACACGCACACACATCATATATGTGTGTGTATGTATATGTATATTTCACTTTAGAACATCGAAATCCCATAGCATTGAAATTCAAAATATTGGATGAAAAACTTGAAAATTCAAAACACTGAAAGCTCAAAACATTGAATCCCATAACATTGAAAATACATGGAAACCAATATTTAATATATGCCAGCACAACTACATACAGAAACAAATAAAAACAAACCATATTAGACTTCTCCAAATATAAGCACCCTCCATACTCCCAGCTACTTAAATATATCAACTCTGAGATTGCATTACATTACACTAAGATGTGCTATGTTATAGTATAGGAAGTAAGAAGGGAACATAACTGAGGTTACCTATGAAAGTATGGTAAATAGTAGAGAGAGATATAGAAGAATAATAGTTTTTTTACAATTTAAACAGGCAGTCATGAAGCGCAGAATGGTATGTTTGCCATTTTGCTCTGCGTAGTGAGATCTCAGAGTTGATATATTTAAGTAGTAGGGGATGTGAATGGTGCAGTCCCCCACATGGGCCTGCAGGGGGGCTTGCCCCTTCTTATAGTTGGAAATGTGTAATATGTTTTTTTTTTTTTTTATTTGTGTATGTAGTTGTGCTGGAATATAGTACATGTGTCTTTCCTATGTATTTTCAATGGTATGGATTCAATGTTTTGAGTTTTCAATGTTTTGAATTTTCAAGATTTTAGTCTCAATATTTTGAATTTCAAAGTTATGGGCTTTCAATTTTCTAAAGTGAATATATTAGATATTCAGAAACAGTCACAAAAAGGTACAATTTGGAGGTGCCAAAATAACCATGAAGCAAATGTGTAGCAGCCACAAACAGTTTAATACATAAATGCCAACAAACTACACAGCGTTTTCATCCACTGACTTTATCAGATGCAACAACAAACCCAAAAATTGAAGCAGCTTTTATACCCTCCCCTTGACATCTAATTGAATAATTTATTAACATATCTAATTAATTCCATTCAACATCCACCATTAAGTATTATACATATTGGCTAAATAACATACCAAAATACTTATACACAATGACAAATATATAAACAGTACATTTTTAAAAAACGAATAAGAGATTTCATGTTAACTGAATCAAAGTCTATGTTAATAGGTGACCCCTTAAAAATTACTTATAATAATCTAAAAAGCAGATGCTTACTTAAAAAAAAAAATTTAAATATGAATTTAAAAATATGCATTTAAAAATGTGAAAAACTACAATTTATGTACAAAAACAATAATAATGTGCAAGAACAATAATAAAAAATGTATTACATCTCAGAATAAAAACTAGTAAACCATTTGGACATATTTACAATTTAGCAGCCCTCATTCTCAAAAATGGGGCAATAGAAATGTGTTCATTAAGACCAGGGAATTTACTGGCTTCTAAAAATAATTGCCAATATACCTCTCTTACTTCTATCCTGGAATCCTGATGTACCATTTCAATTACAAAAAAAAGCCCCACTTAGCATTGGGACATAAGCTGTGTTTATATAATGCATTGTTACCATCCTTTGTTCTAATGGCATTTAAATGTTCATATATTCTCCTTTTTAGTTTTCATGCAGTTTTGCCAATATAAAATGCACGTCTTGCAAAGACCTAAGTAAACAAGTCCTTCACTGCTGCGATTAGAAAACCTACTGCTTTTGACCAAGTAGTGCCTATCCTTAATGTATACCGAATCCTGCCTAAGAATAGATGGGCATTGAGCACAAGATCCACACCTATAGGTCCCTGATTTTCTTCCCTTCTGCCCCTTTTAATTGGTATGGTATGGTACCTGACCCGTTTGGTATATTAGATAGTCCTAACTTATTAAATCAATTCTAAGATTTTATTTATTTGGTATTTGTTGACTAGTAATGTCCGACTTGGTCATGATGTATCCATTTTCAGAGGTTGCCCAGGGTGAAGACCTCCAGATACATATGGTTAACAGAACGAAAAATTAGACATAAAAAAGTCATAACATTCAAGCACAAAATATGAAAAGCTACACATTTTGTCAGAATTAATACTAAAAGTCATAAGTGTTCAGGCATAAATTATATGGAAAGCCTGATAATAGGAAGATGCATTAGTTACATAATACATGATCAAAACAATTATTAATATTCTATAGGTCGTGAAATATGGTAACAGATAATATTGGTGAAGATGTTGGATAGTATGAGTAGAGGAGGGTAGGGTGTGACAGAGGGGATAGTAGGAATAGATGTGGAAAAGTTATGAATGTAACCCCAGTTGAGTATGTGTAGAGGAAGGGACGGTATGGTAAGTTAGTAGTAGGGAGAGAGAGTAGTGGTAGAAAAAGGTGCAAGACTACCTCAACCTGGGCTCATAAAAGTGGCAAATCAAAGCTCTGTTGAAGTATTCTTTTATAGAGGTGTTTTGATAGTTAAAAGAAGGGAGTCCCATAGTTTGCCACAGATAAGGAGTAAAGGCATTGGTATGGGTTTTGTTAGGTATACAAGTTGTAAGGAGATGTTTGTCTTCAGATCCAAGATGTTCATTTGGTATATAAAAGTTCATTAAGGGGCTAAGACAAGGACAAGCTAGTGGGTTGTGGATGATTTTGTAAACTGTAGAAAGTTGTACATATTAGACGTGGAGGGGAAGTTCAAGCCATCTTAGGGAATTGTCGGGCTTTAGTCATGAGGGGTTGGGTTTAGGGTCTATATTACCATTTCAAAACACATTAGCCGAACACGTCTTAAAATCGACACAGTAATATCGACTTGTTAAAACCTCAATGGCAGAGTCAGTCAATTTTTTCCCAGGGCGAAAAAAAATCACCCGGCCCTACAGAAAAAAAAAAAACACATTCAAACCCTACAACGTGTGGGGCTGTGCCCCCACTCATCCCTAAGTAGACCAACTCTGAGATTGCACTACAGTGGGGAAAAGGGCAAATTCCTGATGATGGCCTAGCAATTTTTTCCCCTGGGAAAAAATTTACTGACTCTGCTATTCAGATTTTAGACAAGTCATTATTACTGTGTCGATTAAGACGTGTTCGCCGAACATGTCTTTCAACACTGTAATACAGACCATAGGTTTATGGCACATTTGGCCATTTTGTTATAGCAGCTTTCTATTTTTTTTTCTTAGGGAGGTATTTAAGTTAGTTGGGTTTTGGCCAGGGAAATTTTGGTAATTGTTATTAGGAAGTTTTTCTTCCTGTATAGTATTCCTATTTTCTTGTGTTTTTTTTTTTTTTGATAGTATTTTGAATGTGTAGGTCAAACTTGAAATCATCAATTGTGACACCTAGTAGTTTGGTATGCTAAACAAATTCAGTTTCAGTATTGTGGGCTGAAAATATCTTAATGTCTGTTTTACTGGAGTTATGCAGTTAAGGAGAAAGAGAAGCAGCTTTGACTTCTGGGGGTTCATTAGGAGATCAGCATTGGAGAGCCATGTTTCTATGGAAGAGGAAGTTTGTTGTGTTGTATGTTGCAGATGAGTTGATGTGTCCGATACACACATGATAGTGGAGTCATCTGTATACTGGAGTGCCTTCACAGGAGGATTATATAAGTTATTGATGAAGATATTAAATAGTAATGGACCAATGGACCAAGAATGGTTCCTTGAGGTACCCCTGTGGGGTTGATGTGATATGGGGAGATAGAACCCTACCATCTGACTGCTTGCTGCTTGTCAGTTAAGTAGCTAGAAATCCACTGAAGTGAAGAGAAGGATAGACCAGTGTTATAAAGTTCTTTAAGGAGTTTGGAGTGAGATAGCATGTCAAATGCTTTTGGCAAATCTAGAAATACTGCAGATACTAGTTTGCCAATGTCACGGGCTTTGACGACAGACTCCATGAAAGATAATAAGGTTGTTGAGGTACTGTTTGTAGGTCTAAAGTCATGTTGAGTGTGGGAAAGTAGATTGTGTGTAAGATGGTAGAGAAGTTGTAGGTGCACACAGTTTTCTAGAATCTTAGAAAGGGAAGACGATATTGCAATAAAATGAAAGTTTGTAATGTCAGTGGAGTTACTTCACTTATGTAAAGGATAAGGTGCGATATTTTCCATAGGTTAGGGGCATGTGATTCAGCTCCTCTGTGGTAAGCTTTAGTTATTCTGGTGGGAGGTTGTCTGATGAGGTTGAGCAAAGTTTTGGTGTTTGTAGTTTTTTTTTTTTTTTTTGAGATAAAGGAATGGGCTGAAAAGTAAGCTGGGGATGCTTTGTTTTTTGATGAGTTAGGGGTTAGTTGTGTATGCAATGTGTGTGGTATGTAGAGTTTAGTACTGGGGGTATTGGTAGAAAAATGGAGTTGTGGTAGAGGAGTTGGGTTTACTTTTAGGTTGGATATGGACTCTATGAAGTATGTGCTGAATTTGGTGGCTGCTTGAATGGGTGGTACATTGGGGTATGGATTGGGATTATTTTTATTTCCTGGGTTGAGTACTGACATTAAGGAGGACCAGAATTACTTATGGTTGATTTTGTGTTTATCATGAACGTATGATTTTTTTTATCATGAAATATTTGTCTTTTTATTTGATTGTGGAGTTATCTGTTTAACTGAAGATGCATGTTGTTTTTATTCTTTAGCCAGGCAGTCCATGCTTTGTCCCTGTCTTTCATTAGAGTTTTACATGATTTGTTAAGCCATGGGGCATGGTTATTTTTTATTCTTTTTGTTCAATGAAGGGCTATGGAGTTAAAAATGCTTAGAAAGGTGCTGTTGAAACATTCAACTGCATCATTGAGTCTTTTTAGGATGGACCAGTCAATAGCTTTGTGAGATTCATTAAATATCTCTTTGCTGAATTTTTGTAGGTTGCGTATAGTTTTGAACTTGCGTTGCTTTGCGAGTTGAGTGATAGCCCTGTGAGAATAGGCTGGTAGGCGGTAACTTAAGGAGTCAGGTAGTATGCCCAAGGATGTAAAGTTAGAAGGGTTCAAAACTATCATCCCGTCCAGGATGGAATGTTGGATGCTATTTTTCCCTTCATCTGCTAGGAGTATTTTTTAAGTTGAGTAAAGCCACAGAAGTTTATATTGTTTATTGGATGGTGTGAGGTTAGTGTCTGCCTCCTACCCTCAGGTCAGTTTATAGGTAATTTATAACTGAGGGCAACTGCTTTATAACCAGAACAAAGCAATTACAGAAATGAAACAAGTTTTCTGTCATTTCCTGAGACTAGTTACCTGGCATATGCAGTATAGCCTTCTGGTCAAGCAAAAGGAGACAGTGGCCAGCATAGTAAGGGATCCCACTATTCCTCAAAGCAGGCATGTATTTTTAGCTGATTAAAGTTAATACACAGTAAGATTCTTCATAAAGTATGCTTACATGAAACAATGACAAAAGCCTCTGTAAACGTGTTAGGTGTGGGGCTTTGTGACAGAACTTCCTGTAATATTGGGGTCAGATGCAGTGACAGTAGGCTCTGTGTGTATGGTATTAAATTTATGTTTCTTTGTAATACATTTTTTTCCTGCAATCTTCTTCCTGTTTGAAAAAGATTTGGCTGTAGTTCTTAATTTCCGTCACACATCCTGCAAACTCCTTGAAGTTGTACATGTCGGCCTGCTCTTCTTTTCACATGGCTTCTGATGCAATCATATTACTTGCTTGAAGAAAAGAATAAACCTCCAAACATGCACAAATTTAAGGGAAATACTGATTTATTTCTCATTTTATTAATTGAGGAGAGTAGTTGGGCAAAGTTCTTTTTTCATAAGACAAAGGAGAAAAGTTTCAAGGAAAAATATTTTAGAAACGTATAGGTTTATACAGACAACTTGTACACAGAGATAAAGCTATGTACAACAGAAAGGTGACACTATACAAAATTAAGTAAAATGCATGTTATACTAAACAATTACAACTTAAAAAAGTTATTTAACTGGCAACATCTGTTTCCAGAAAGTAGTAGCTGCAGTATTTACTCTCAGTGATATAGTACAACATTCAAATACATTGTTATTTTCTTCCATATAGGAATGTCCAAAATTTAAATTGTAAAGAAATAATTACCAAAATAAATGCATCGCTCATGTAATGCATACCAGGAGTTTTTAACAGATTCCAGGAGAAGCTGATGTTGTGTGACAGGAGGTTGTTCAAAGCTCTGCCCACAATACTAGATGAATTACGTAGGAAGTAGTGCAAGGAACTGCCCACAGTGCTAGATGAAGTAGTACCAGGAACTGCCCACAATGCTAGATGAATAATGTAAGAAGTAGTACAAGGAACTGCTCACAATACTGGATGAATTATATAGGTAGTAGTACAAGGAACTGCCCACAATTCTAGATGAACTGCCCACAATACTGGATGAATTATGTAGGAAGTAGTACAAGGAACTGCCCACAATGCTAGATGAATTACGTAGGAAGTAGTACAAGGAACTGCTCACAATACTGGATGAATAATGTAAGAAATAGTACAAGGAACTGCTCACAATACTGGATGAATTATGTAGGAAGTAGTACAAGGAACTGCTCACAATACTGGATGAATTATGTAGGAAGTAGTACAAGGAACTGCCCACAATGCTGGATGAATTACGTAGGAAGTAGTACACGGAACTGCCTACAATGCTAGATGAATTACGTAGGAAGTAGTACAAGGAATTGCTCACAATACTGGATGAATTATGTAGGAAGTAGTACAAGGAACTGCTCACAATACTAGATGAATTATGTAGGAAGTAGTACAAGGAACTGCTCACAATACTAGATGAATTATGTAGGAAGTAGTACAAGGAACTGCTCACAATACTGGATGAATTGTGTCTTTGCAGTCTTTTCAGTGCTAACAACTTATGGAAATTCCATGCTCTGGTAATCCCTCTCTTCTGAAGTCCTAAAGCAATAAAAAGACTCTGTGGCTGCAATACACAGGTGTAGTCACAAGATTGCAGTATCAATATTTTCTAAATAATCAAGTTTATAAGTAAAAACATTGCATTCAAACAATCATAGTACATATATGTTCCACAAAGAGACAAATCAGATGCCTTTTTTATATATTAGTAAACCCACATTCATTTGAAAACTTTCAAAATGAAGCATTGTTTTTCACAAGTATTTTTATGTATAAAGAATAGTTTGCTGACAACATAAAGCAAAAAAAAAATAAATAACCCTCTACCTTATTTCATTGAGAATGAAAACTTGTAATTTAAACCCTCTCAAACAGTTCTAAGCAACTCTGCAGTGATTATAGCTTACAGTTGGATAGCCAGGTGTTTCCTCTAAGAATAATTCAGGAAAGCCGACGTACAATCGCATATCCATAGGTGGACACTTCACTGAGTTTCCAAATAAGTGACAGCAGACAAGATCCTACAGCACTTCCTATACAAGTTATTTCTACTTTATGCTTCCCCATATAAAGGTGAGATGCATCCATATGCCCTCCAAGGTCAGCTACAGGATTATTTGGAAAATCTGATGGATTTTGCTGGATCTTAGTGATTTGCTGGAAGAAATAAATTATGATGGAGTGCGGGGATGCAGATCTTTCCAACATTTCAATCTATGCATGTGCTGGACTCCACTTGATATTTGATGAATGCTTCAATTTAAACATCATATTCTAAAGCCTATATATTGTTTTAAGAATCAAAAACAAAACCATGCAAAAAAACAAAAAAAAACAAACAAAACTCAACCAGGTGTATATCAACATATATAAAATAAAATCAAAGCTTCTGAAAGGAAGACAGAAATAAACAATGTTTCTTGCACATTCTCAGTTTAATAACTACTTTTGTCCTCAGACTTTATCAAGAATATACCATTAATTTGTTAAAACTTAGATGATTATTCTACATTACCATGTTAACATCTAGAACGCTTGAAATATTTCTGCTGGAGAAGTAAAGTTTAGATGAGCTATATATACTTACAAAAGCAAGCAACTTCACTGCAAGGGATTTCAAGTTCATAGGTAGGTAATAGGCTATTGGCCATAGGGCCTATATAAGCCTAGCCAAAAAGGCACCCTGGCTTTTGCCCCTGTCAAGCAGAGCCACAGAACTGATCCCGGGGTGAATTTCTTATTTCACATACAATCAAGATTTTTCTTGAAGAGTGCTAATGAGGAGCTTAGTTTGGTATAGATAGGTAGTTTGTTCCAGAGTATGGGAAGTCTCTAGGACAGGAATCTATCTCTCCGGCATGTTCTGTTTATTGTGGTGACAAGGTTTAGGTCCCTAGAGCATGTAGCTAGGAGGGATTGGGGTTTCTTTAAGTGGAGCAGGTCCAACAGCTCTGGGTTTGACATAGCTTTGTATGTTAGGCAGAGATCGCATCTGAGTAGGCGATATGCGATGGAGTCAAGCTGGAGTTTTTTAAGACTGTCTGCATAGGCCATCTGTTTGAGGCCAGTAATCCTCTTTGTGAGGTATTTCTGCTGCCTTTCCAGTTGTTCTAGATGTCTTGTGAGGTACATACCAAAAGGGGCATTGTACTCTATAATGGTTCTAATGAGTGATGAGTAGAGGGGAACAATTGCTTCTTTTTTCCTGGATGAGAAACCTTTTGTGATGAAGTGTGCCATGGAGAAGGATTTCCTTACTACTGTGGTGATGTGATTATCAAAGGAGAGACTAATATCCATCTATATCCCAAGGTCACTTATCACACTTTCGATGTTAAGTAGACTACCGCCTTTGTGGTAGTTCATGGGTACAGTTTTTTTACCAAAAGTGATAAGGCATTGAGCTTGACACCTGGCATCTGTCTCAGTGAGGCCCTTTTTGTAGGATGTCCACATCATTAGGAGTTTCGATTATGGCTCCTAGATTGCAGTCATCTGTGAACTTCATTAGCCAAAGACCTTCTGTGTTAGCCTGTACTTCAGGGAAGTAGATACCAAACAGGAGAGGACCCAGGACTGAACCCTGTGGTACTCCACTTGTCACTGGTCTGAAGTCAGATTTGGAGTCTGCTACTTTCACAGTGTGGGTTCGGTCAGTGAGCCAGGTGGCAACTCATCTTGTGACATAGGGATTTATACCTAGTTTAGTGAGTTTATCGAAAATTCCAGAGTGGGAGATGGTGTTGAAAGCCTAGGCAAGATCTAGATAGGCTGTGTGAACCACCTTACCCTCATCTACGGCTTTGGTGACTGCTTTAAAGAAGTCTATCAGGTTTAGGAGACATGATTTGCCTTTTACAAACCCAAACTGGGTGGGGTCAAGAGTTTGGACATCACCAATGTCTTTGTAAGTTCCATGATGATACGTTCCATGGCCTTGCAGACCAGGCTTGTCAGGCTAATGGGGCAGTAGTTCCCGGGGTCCGTAGTGGATCCCCCTTTGTGGGGTTGGATATCCGTTGCTGTGCACCATTCAGTGGGCACAAAGCCTGAGCTGAGGCTATGAGTGAACATGGTACTTAGGTGGGGTACCAGTTCATTCTTTAGTTCATGTAGAATGCAGCCTGGGATGTTGTCAGGTCCCATGAATGCTGTGTTCTTGGCTTTGGAGAGTGTCGTTTTTACCTGTGCAGCCGTGATTACAGGAACTTTGCATTCTTTCAGTATAGAGATGCGCCGTTTAGGGGGTGAGAGGGGGTAAAGTTAGCACTGAACCTATCAGCCAGGATGCTGGCAATATCAGTTGGTTCTGTATATTTATTGCCATTGTGCTGTAACTGATAGCAGATCTGAGTGTTCCCGTTGAGATTCTTGGCATAGCTATAGAATGCTTTATGGTTGTCTTTAAAAACAGTGGCAATTTTTTTTTTGTAAGTAACTTTGAAGGATTTTATGAGAGATCTCAGCTTCTTACTGAGGCTGATCAGGGAGTTCCTGCAATCATGGGCTTTTACTCTTTTTTTGCAGCAGTTTCTTTCATCTCTTATAGAGTTTGTTTATGGCAGGGGACCACCAGATTGGCTTTCTTTTTTTGGAGGATAGCATCTTGGTTCTGTTAGGGATAGCATGATCCATGCACTCATGTAAGTGTTTATAAAGTGCATTTGTGTAGGATTCAGCACTCATACCTCTATTGTCCGTCTGGAAGGGTGTCATGAAGTTTACCACTTCTGTCTTAAGAACCGTGAAGTTGGCTTTGGAGAATTATTTTGAGAGTGTTTCCCTAATGGGGGGTTGGGGCAGGATGTGGATGCCTAGGGTGATTAGCTTGTGTTCAGATCTGACCAACGAGGCACTGACCTCCGGTGTGAAACACCGGTTACCCATGCTGGTAATGACTAGGTCATTGATACTGCTGCCCCTGGTGGGGGTGTGGATAAGTTGATCCAAGGCACTGGAATTTATGAATTCCAGAAAACGTCGGGCAAAAGAGTTGGCACGAGTAGTTTTCCCAGTTAATGGTGGGGTAGTTAAAATCGCCCATTATTTGGGTGTTTGATTGTACCATAATATTTTCCAATGTATTGGGAAATGATAAGTGGGAATCCTGGGGCATGGTGGGGCGTCTGTATCAAGCTACAATTTGGATTGCGGGCTTGCCCAGAGTTAATTGCACTTGGGTAATCTCGGATGCATTATGCTGAGCAATTAGACTGGAGGTGTGGATATCCTTAATGAATATGGACACGCCTCCACCTTTAGTGCTTCGGTCCAGGTAAGGTGGCTTAAAGGTGTGGTATTAATTATAGCCTCGTAATGCAGGGGGTGCTCTCTGGGGCCTTGAAACAGGTCTCTTGTCACTGCACAGATGTCGATGTTCTCCATTTTAAGGAGAGCCTCGAGTGAGTGCATTTTGAGGTTTAGACTTCTAGCATTGGAGTAGCATTACTCTCAGATTTTGCTTGCTTGTACCTGTTAGTGGTGAATTTGTCATTTGAACCTTGCCTAAAAAGGCACTATAGGGGTGGCAAGAGCCTTATCCAGTATCCGGAATCCCAAGGGTGACAGGTGCAGGCCATCTCTGGCAAAGCATCATTTTGCTAAGCATAGCACATGATCAGGAGAACTAAATGTGTCGGGAATCTAAGGCACAAGGCCACAGATATCATGGGGGTTTTAGATGCTCTGTGATGCATCTTAAAGGCTTTTCACTCCAACCTTTTGATGTGCCACTCCGCACTAGGCTTCAGATGATTTTTTGTTTTACTTTGTAGGCATCAGTCTCATGAGCAGGATGCCTCCATACCAACCAATTATAGGAACTAGCTGTGTATACTTCAAATACCAGATTGTGACCAATAAAAAATCCTAACCACTATACTGTATTTAAATTTAATTCACATACATGCACACAAAGTCCTGCTAAACCAATGAATGATATATAGTTAAACAGCACTTTCTGGCTGTGTACAAGTCAGATGTCAAAAAAGACCATTATGACTAACAAAAAATGATTCTTTGCCCCATATGACTTTCTTTTGTTACTCTTCTGTTCTGTTTCCATGATTGAGTTTTTTTCAAAATGACCAAACTCCATTAGCTTCAATTCCAGTATATAGTTTATACATTATATGAATTCAAGGTTTTGGTCCAGAGTTTTTAGGATAGCTTGCAGGTTCATTCTTAAGCAGAAGTATAGTTTGTTCTGTTGCTAAAACAGGTTGGTGTGTGTTTGGGATTTGCATATAAGTAGTTCCTATGCAGGGACAAATCTTTGTGCAAAGATCTTAAGACTTTTAGCCAGAAGTCAGGTACTGTATCTGGGCCTGGGGTTTTCCATTAGGAGTTGTTCTTAATTTCATTTGATTTTTCTGGCCATTACTTCATCCCATTCCTATCCTTTATATTTAAAATTTTATGAGTTATTTTACTTCTTTTATCCATTCAGCATCTTTGTTATGTTCCATACAGTCTTCAGTATGTTATTTTTCCAAACTAGGTCTAGTCTTTTTTTTTTTTTTTTTTTGTGGTGTTTCTATTCCTTTTGCTTTGTTTCCCAATTCTCTATACAACCTTTTTGGAGCATCACTCTAATTCTTTCAGCTTCTCCCGGTTAGTGGTCGCCACAGCGGATCAGCTGTCCGCTCATTAATGGCAGTGGGGTTTTACAGTGTTGACTTGCCAGCCCAGCGCCCAACCTTCTACAGAAGACGATAACACAGACACACCTAGGGCCAATTTAGAGTGTCCACTCCACCTAGAGCATTGTCTTTTGGATGTGGGAGGAAACCGGAGCACCTGGAGGAAACTCATGCGACCACAGGGAGGACATGCAGACTCCACACAGAAGGCACCCTAGTCAAGGATCAAACCGGAGAACCTCTTGCTGTGAGGCCTTTCTGGATCATCAATAAATTACTTAATTTGTACTTTTCCTTTATATTTACCTGCATATCTTCCAAGCTTTTTTTCTGCCAGTGCTGATATCTTTAGTTTATTATTTGCAATTGTGTACAATAGATCCTGGTCTGTTCTGATACTGCATGGTGCTTTTATCGCATCTATCTTTCCAAGTATTTTTTTATCTGTTTCCTCTTCTATAATCTTCGAACAGTGACACTTCCTGTCTTATTTGTTTTACAGTTCTATGTTCAGTACTTCCATGACGGCATTTGATTTTTTTCCTTTACCTTATCACCCTCTGTTTTTGTGGTAAGACTGTTATTAACTTAGCTGCACAGTAATGTATCCTATTTACTTCCATTATATTAATGAAATTCTGTTAATATTCTTGATACCTATATTTGTTTGTTTTATCAGTCTTGTAACATTTTAGGCCTTACTGACTTGTTGTAATTTACTTTTTTCATTGATCTTAATATGTCTAGCCATGTTTTTTGATTATATAAGGCTACTGAATTACTCTCATCTTGGTTCAGATGAAGTCCCACCAGATTAGAAGTTATGAAAGTGCTTAACCTTTTTATTAAAGATTCTTGCTTGTTTTATTTATGTGGAGTAGACTTATCTGTTATGGGCATAGACCTGGAAGGTCTGACACTACATGAGCCTTTTACTGTTTTAATCCTTTTTTTTTCTTCTAGGCTACATGGGCACACATTCCTCATTTCTGGTTCTTTGACGTCTATCCCATTTCTATTAAAAATAGAGCAACCCTTCCCTTAGAATATTTTCTCCTAAACTGAGGTCACATTCCTTGTTCATTTCCTGCAGTCACTCTACAGAAAGTTCCAAAACATCTTCCTATGACCTATTCGTTTCTGCTGCATCCTGCATCATCCATTGCTATTTCATATGGGATCTCATTGGCCCATCACAAAGTCAGAGTTGCCATGGTTTCCTGCTCCATCCTTTGCTGTGAAACACCAGCTAAACTCTTGTACTGGTTTCCTACCAAAGGCTCCAGAGTATCTGCATGTGGCAAGTGATCAGATGCTTCCTGTTCCTCTAGTTTATCCTTCATTTGTGAACTTATTGTTCCATCATGCTGTGACATCACCAGAGGTGTTTTACTACACTAAACCCTTCACTTCACAGGCAATATATGCCTTTAGTTTCTATTTCTTCAAATTCTCCATTACTAATCCTCACCTTTTTTTGTGAAATTTTCCATGTTTGGAGACCTTTACCTATATTTCTCTACAAATATCTTCGGTGCTGCTTTTTGTATTGATTAAAGGAGAAAGTAAAACTAAATATTGCACCATATTAAAACCTGCTTTTCTTTCCCATGTCCATATTTCTTCATTTGTCTCCCAGTCCACCTTTTTCTCCTTATTTTGGGGACTCGCATTACAGTATGCTATGACATAACCAGTGTTATATTTTCTACTGTAAATCCTTTTCTTTGCAAGTATCCCATAATGTCAGCTTCTAGTTGTTTAACTTCTGCTTTACTTATCTTCTGTTCTATATCCCCCTTTGTAATTTATGTTTTGTATTATGAAACTTTCCATATCTAGCAGTATTTGCCTGTATTTCTCTTCAAATATTTTCGGAGCTTATTTTTGTATTTATTAGTTTGTCTTTGAGTTTAGCAGTAATACTGCACCACATCGGATCTCTTTCCCATGTCCTTGTTTCTTTTTATGGTACTTTTCTGTTAAAGCCCTACCACGCATCTCACTGTATTCGAAGACAAGGAAGACTCAAAGGTCCGTGACAGACAGAGTTTTTGATTCGTTAAATTTTTTATCCAGCTTTTTAATGGAGAAGTACCCTATTAGGCACCACCTTTTCAAACTATTACCAAAAAAATACTTCCTCTCTCCCTCCTGACTTTGCATCCAACTTTGCATCCTTTTCTGCTCCTCATCAAGACAGCTAACACCCTTCATCACCTGTCTTATACCTTAAAGCACCTAATCACTTAACCTGTGTTATAAAATGTGTTATTATTAATGATTACATTTATTATGTCACCTTGGAGCTTCTCTCTCCAAAGGACACTTGTGTGCCCAGTCAAACATTTCCTGTAAAAAAATATCAACAAATAAAACCTAACATACATTGCGGACATGTTTTGTGTTGAAAATGAGTAGAGGAAGCACATTATGCATCCGTTTCCTGAACAAGTACTACCAGCTGCAAAACAAATTTCAACTCTTGTTTACGAGGGTAATATTTTTTTTTTTCCTCGCCACATGCACGTAAGCAACAGTTCACCATCCATTTTACTTGCTCCTAAAAAAAAAAAAAAAAAAAAAGAAAGAGAAAAACTATGAGGGAAGCATGATACCAAGACTAATCTAGCTTAGCTAACTAAAACATGCCCCAAGATCTGCATGGAGTATCTATACAGCTCTAAACGCAGCTTGCAAGACAGAAGTACCAGATTCTGCCTAAAAAGCTGGATAAAACATTTAACGAATCAACAACTCTGTCACAGACCTTTGAGTCTTCCTTGTCTCTGACGAATATGGTGAGATGCGTGGTAGAGGTTTAATGGAAAAGTACCCTTTTTATACCTTTCAAAACTATGTATGTGTTGTTCTTTACATTCACGCACTTCCTCTCACTTTTTTCCCAAATGGCCCAAAGTTTCTTGGTGTATAGGTTTTTCCGGGATCTGTTATATTAGTGAACACAAATTTGCATTCGAAACTTCTGACAGTTCTTGAGAAAGTATTTTACTTTCCTCTAATTTCTCTCAATCTTTTTGAATATCTTCTATTTGAAAATTCTGGGCCTCTTGCATAATAGTAGTACAGAAATTCTTTCTTATCCTTAATAGTCCACCATCATCTTTATGGATATGGATCTTTTTGGTCTGTCAGTTTTTGTGTTTTTTTTGGGGAAAATTATTTCCCATTGTAGGAACGTTTCTGTCTCTTGAGGATTGTATACTGTCTTCTAGTCTTGTGTGAGGGAAGCAATGGCCACCTCTTGTTTACAAAACCATGTTACCCTATGCCCAGGACAGTCCAATATTAAAATGGCAGTAGACATGTTAGCCTGAATGTTCTTTGTATTGTTAGCTAAGGAGGGACAAGCTTGGCTACTACTTGGTTGGGAAACATCCTAACAAATACCAGGAGCTGATTTTAAACTTTTTCAGTATCCCGAGTCTAAATGAACATATTAGTGTTAAATCTGAACTAAAAGTGAATCCGTTAAAAATCACCAGTGGTTAGGCTAACTCAGCATTCCTGATTTAAGATAAGCATGCCCTGGCCTGGTTACGACTTACATGGATGACCCATGTGAATACCAGCAGCTGGTTTTATGCTTTTTATAATCTGATTTCTATGTGTATATGTAAATAGGAATGTGATTCTACATTTTTGTCTTAACAATGAGAGTTTTTTTTTTGTTTTCGTTTATTGCTGTTAATGTACGTGAGATGGTTCATTTATTTTCTGGAAAAGTTAGTATATATGTACTACATATTGAAAGACTGTGTAAGCAGGTTTTGGGGCCAATCAGAAAATAAACAAACACGAAGCTACTTGTGTTTATAATGTGGAACTGTGATGTTCTGCTATTAGATTATTTTCTAGGAGATATTTCATTAGTTGCTTGTGTATTACGCTCTCTAAAATTTTAGATAAAGGAGGAAGTATGACCATAGGGCGGTAGTTATTGAGTTCCAGGGAGGTTCCCCCTTTATGTAGAGGGATGATATGTGGTATTTTCCACAGCATGGGTACTACACTCTCAGAGATGGATCTGTTAATTAGGATGGAGACAGGATATGATATGGCTTCTGCAACCAGGTGTAGGTATTCAGTGGGTATTTCATCTGTGGCTAGAGACATTGGTTTGAGCTTGAGGAGTAGTTTTTCAATGGATTTGGTTGAATCCTGGTAGA
Organism: Protopterus annectens; assembly: GCF_019279795.1. Lineage (NCBI taxonomy): Eukaryota > Metazoa > Chordata > Ceratodontiformes > Protopteridae > Protopterus > Protopterus annectens. The sequence goes on along the minus strand of NC_056749.1, from coordinate 553,521,753 downwards.
AGCTGAACTTGGGCAATTGTTAGTTGGGGGTGGATTTGCAGGGGTGGGGATGTTGTCATAGGGTTGATTGTTTGCAAGGGTCTGGATGGTTTCTGTAAAGTACTCATTAAATTGAGTGGGGATGTCTTCTTGGTTATCTATTTTTGGGGTTGGTGTAGCTGGTTTACCTGGTTGTAGAATAGAGTTAATTGCTACCCAAAATTTTTGTGGGTTGTTCCTGTACTTATAATGTAACTTTTGGTAGTAAGATGTATTGTCTGTTTTGGTGAGTGTTTTGGCTTTGTTACGTAGTTGAAGATATTTGCTAGTTCAATTGGGATTCACTGTTGAGGTAGACGGTCCAGGCCTGGTTTCTTTTTTTGAGGAGGGATTTAGCATTTGGGGATAACCAGGGGGCATATTTAGTTTTATTTCTTGTTGATGTGGAGGGGGCATGATGCTTAAGGGCATTTTAAGAGCGTAGTAATGAAACAACTTCATCAAGAGGTAGGTTTTTTAGGGGGGTCCAGTTGCACATTTTTAGGTCATTTATAAACTTGGAGCAGTTAAAGTATTTTTTGTTTCTAATTAGTCATGTAGATATATGGGTCAGTTGTGGTGATTTTCATCCGAGTAAGAATGTGGCTTGGTGGTCACTCAGGGGGTCTAGTAGACACCCTGCTAGGGATATTGGTGATGGATGGGATAGGAGTATCAAGTCTAGAGTGGATTGGTGTTTGGATCTCGTCTGTTTCTATGGGGGGAAGTGATGAGTTGCGTTAGGCCATGTAGGTTAATATGGGAGAGTGGGTTATGACTGGAACAGTTTTGCCAGTTAGTATTAAGG